>NW_007257520.1:147247-193487 GCF_000164805.1 Carlito syrichta | reverse complement strand
TTGGAACCAATTCCCCTGAAAACTGGAACTAGACAAGGATGCCCACTCTCTCCCCTCCTGTTCAACATAGTATTGGAAGTCCTGGCTAAAGCAATCAGAGAAGAGGAGGCAATCAGAGGTATTCAAACAGGAAAAGAGGAAGTCAAGTTATCTCTCTATGCAGATGATATGATGGTGTACCTTGAAAACCCAAGAGAATCTGTCAAAGGCCTCCTTACATTGATAAAAGCCTTTGGCAAAGTCTCAGGATACAAAATAAATGTACAAAAGACAATCGCATTTCTCTACACCAATAATAAACAAACAGAAACCCAAATAAAAACACAGTTCCATTCACAATAGCCACAAAAAAAATGAAATACCTTGGCATCTTCCTAACCAGAGACGTGAAAGACCTTTACAATGAAAATTACAAAACACTGCTCAAATAAATCAAAGCTAACATGAACAAGTGGAAAAATATCCCATGCTCATGGATCGGAAGAATCAACATTGTGAAGATGTCCATCTTACCTAAGGCAATCTACAAATTCAATGCAATACCCATTAAATTACCAACAACATTCTTTTCAGACCTAGAAAAAACAACACAGGAATTCATATGGAAACACAAACCTCCAAGAATAGCCAGAACAATCCTCAGCAAAAAAACAAAGCAGGTAGTATCACAATACCAGATTTCAAACTTTACTATAAAGCTACAATCATCAAAACAACTTGGTATTGGTACAGGAACAGGCATATAGATCAATGGAACAGAATTGAGATTCCAGAAGCAAAACCTCAATTTCTCAACCAACTCATCTTCGACAAAGCCCCCACCACCTACCAATGGGGAGAGGAGAACCTATTCAGTAAATGGTGCTGGGAAAATTGGCTGACCACATGCAGAAGATTGAAACAGGACCCCTATCTATCCCCATGCACAAAGGTTAACTCCAAATGGATCAGAGACCTAAATGTAAAACCTCAAACCATAAGAACCTTAGAAAAGGAAGGAAATACTCTCATGGAAATCGGAACTGGCATCCAATTCCTGTACAAAACCCGAAACCCACAGGACTTAAGAGAGAAGATAGACAAATGGGACCTTATTAAACTGACAAGCTTCTGCAAAGCCAAAGAAACCATCAAGAGAGCAGGGAGACAGCCTACAGACTGGGAAAAAGTATTTGCCAACTCTAGGTCTGACAAAGGCTTAACATCCTGGATCTACAAGGAACTGAAGCGTACTGAAAAGAAGAAAACAAACAACCCCATTATAAAATGGGCAAAAGACATGAACAGACACTTCACAAAAGAAGACATTCGAGCAGCCAACAAACACATGAAGAAATGCTCAACCTCACTAATCATCAGGGAGATGCAAATCAAAACCACACTGAGATACCACCTAACTCCAGTCAGAATGGCAATTATCAACAACTCAAAAAATAACAGCTGCTGGAGAGGGTGTGGTGAAAAGGGAACACTTCTACACTGTTGGTGGGAGTGTAAACTAGTGCAACCTCTGTGGAAAGCAGTGTGGCGATTCCTAAAAGCTCTAAAAATTGACCTTCCATATGACCCTGCAATCCCCCTACTGGGAATATACCCTGAAGAACACAAATCACTCTATAAAAAAGATACCTGCACACGTATGTTTATCGCAGCATTGTTCACAATAGCAAGAACCTGGAAACAACCATGCTGCCCATCAAAAGAGGACTGGATTAAAAAAATGTGGTACATATACACGATGGAATACTACGCAGCCATAAAAAAGAACAAAATCATGAATTTCGCTGCAACCTGGATGGAACTAGAGTCTATAATACTGAGTGACCTCTCACAAAAACAAAAATCCGAATATCACATGTTCTCACTCATATAATGGAACTTGAACATCCCATGCAATACTATGAGAAAATGACGGATGGTACTGGGAAACTATGGGGGAGAGGGGGATGGGATTAACAGTAGCAAATATCTGTCGGGGGATGGGAAAACACTTCTTATCTACAGGGTGCCTGAATGAAACGTCATTGTACACCTAACCCTTAACTGTACCCCACAAAACCATAATAAAAAATACTGATTAATGAAAAAAAAATGACTAACTCTGTTCCTTCAATTACTTGGGCAAAAAAATCCTAGAGTCGTTCTTAGCTTTTACCCTTCTACCTCACATTGAACACATTGGCAAGTTCTGAATCCTTTCATAGTCTCCAACCCCACTACTACTACTCTGAACCACATTGCCATTACCTTTCTCCTGTATTACTTCAGTAACTCCCAAATTGTCTTCCTGCTCTCCCTCTTAGCCTCCTTCAGTCTATTTATCACATCCCAGTCAGACTGTGATGATTCAAAAATCTTGGTCAAATAATGCTACTCCTCTGTGTAGTCCCCTACCATGACTTCTTATCTAACTCAGAGGAAAAGCCAAAGCCCTTCCCAAGGCCTGCAAGATTTTATGATGTGGCTCCTTCACTACCTGGCCTCCTGATTCACCCTGCTCCAACCATACTCACTTCCTTGAAATTGCTTGAAGATGTTAGGTACAATCTGACCTCAGGACCTTTGTACTTGTAGGTCCCTCTACCTGGAATGTTCCTTTCCCAGATATCCATATTTGTACAGTTAGGCAAGTCTAGAATTTGCTGAACAGTTCTGGCTTAGGACCATATCAATGGTTGACCACTCTATGTAAAAAATATATATAAAATAGTATTCCTTCTGCTACAACAGGAAATGGCTCCAGTGGCTTCAGCATCCTCAGACAATGACAGCATGGACATGGTTCTCCATATCTTTAAAACATTCACTACAGCCTCAGAGCAGTTTTATGGGCTCCATCAGAGAAGCGATATGACTGCTGCATTGACAACAGAGTTGTTGGGTATAGTTAATATAGGAGTTATCCCCAAGGACAATGGGACGAGACACAGTGGGCAGTGGATGTCCTTTGCAGTCAACAGAACTGGCACTCAGAATACAAGTGAGGCAAGCTCTAGGAGATTTCAGAAATCTTTACCAGGTCATCAGATCCTCATAGCAGGGTTCATGACTATCCTGCACTTAGCTGTATTTCCCATACCATGACAGGTACGTACTGAGGGTGCCAAAAAATATATATACACATTTTAAGTATGATGTTCACTCAAAAGATGGCATTAATCAAATGAATGCTAGTGTCATTATGTGACAGGCAGGAGAGTTAAAGAAAATGACAGAAACACTGTTGAGCAAATGTCATACTGTACATTGCTACCGTAATTCAATTCAACCTTGAAAAGTAATACATAGATAACATCTCTTAAAATATGTATACTTTTTTTGGCACCCCTGGTATTAGTGTCTTAATAGATACTTGTTGGATTTATCAATAGCTCTGTATGAAGAGTGTGAGGATGGCCAGTCATTCATCAGAGAATAGAGGAGTGAAGAATCAGGAATTTTGGCCCATGATTACTGAAATGCTATGTTTATCCCCAGATAGGTTTGGTCAGGAGTACATAGATACACTAGGAAGATACTTAAGACATATCCTTTCTACATCAAGTCTCTCCCTTGTGGAGCCGTTAGTAGTAGCATTCCCAACCTGATGCTATGCTTTATGGACCTGCCTTCAAAACTCAGAAATAGGGGGTTCTAGCTCATTATTCTTAGTTGCTTTCAGCCTTGAAATTATGTTTTATTCCTTTTTATGTTGTTGTAACTTCTGGATTTTCCTAGCAGTAGAAATTCAACTTTCCTTCTTAAAACACTGTAAAATTTTCTTGTGTTCACTGGGTCTGTAGTTGTCTCATGCTACAGGAAACCTGGAAATCGAAGATATGACCAGACAGTTAAGTCCCAACTCTCTCAAATAAACTTATTTTCTTTATTCCTTCCTTAAATATTTATTGTCAACTATTTGCCAAGCACTATGTGATACATTGAGACTATAATGATAAGAGATGTCTAATTTGTTTATAAAAATCTTGTTGGTAAATAAAACCAAAGACTGTACCATGATACTTAAACAAACAAATCATTGCATACTTAGACTTTGAAATTTTTATTGCTTTTAGCTTGTGTGTGTCTAAGGCTGAATATTTTGTTATGTGAGGAAGAGTTGTGAATATTTAGGAAATGAGATCCTTAAAGAGATTACCATCCAGATGTTAGATCAAAGAGATTATGATTCATTCAACTGAGGAACTGAACCTTTGAAGGCTTATCCAAGTCTTGGCACCTTTGAGGTTTGCCTGTTACTATTCAAAACTTAGTATGTTACTCCATGTAAATGTTGTGCAATGATTCAAAAATGAATACCAGGTTGCAAGATATCATAACAGTTCCTTGTACTAGTGAACTCTAACGTTGTGAGTAGAGGTTACCAAAAAGACCACACCACATGACCAATTGCCCACAGACTATATTCTGCTGCTATTTTTGAATAGCTTGCTGCTATTCAAAACACTCCTTGGGTCCAACTGGGCTGCCATACTTTCCTGATTTGTTTCCCACAGCTGCTTCATTGATTGCTCTTTTCTTTTATTGTACATAGTAGGCAGTTGTTTGAGGTGGCATTTCTGTGTATCTCCATTTTACAATATTTTGGGGGCCCACATTTTCTACTCTAAATCACAGTAATCATGTTCCTTTTGACAGCTTTCTAGAATTACATAATCATGAGCCAGTTTTTACCGTTCATGTTAGATGTGGCTGGAATGACTGTTTTCCAAAACAAAATTAAGCTGAACATCTGTAAGATGTAAGCTGTCTTAAAGCCCTAGAAATATCTGAGAAAATCAGGATGGGTGTCATTGTTTTAGGTTTAGTTCAAACGACACCAGCAATGGCATATATATACAGACTTTGCAGACATGGAGAAAGTGATATAATTAACATTCAGGGAAACTCATCTTTGTGTACTTGAACAAATATTTCTGTGGAATAGATTCTTAGAAAAATAAATTTTAGTTCAAAGGAAATGTACACTTAAGCTATAATAGGAGTTGTTAGAAAATTGTTTTCACATTCTCACCCACTCGGAATAAGGAGTTTTAATCTGCCAATTTGATGTGTCAAAAATCATATTGTTGCTTCAGTTTGCATTCATTTGATATCTTTTCATATATTTACTGGTAAATTTTATTTCTTCATTTGAAAACAGCCTATTCATAAGCTTTGTTCTTAGGATTGTCCTTTTTCTTATTAAGGAAAAAAAAAAAACCCTTACTTTGTCACATATGTTGCAATCATTTCCAAACTGATCAAATGTTGATTACAGAGAAGTATTTTTCTATTCTACTCTATTATTAAAGTTACCCTCACTGGATTCTCTCTGGAAACTCTCTAAAATATTTATGAGAAATTTTAATAAAGACTTTTGTTTTATATCATTTAAAAAGAGCAAGAACCATTGCTTAAATATAGAATATATAAAGAAATGTAAGGAATGTTTTTTATTAAGTGTGCAAGGCTTAATGTCTAAAAGAATAAAATTTTTTATTTTTTCAGAGTATTCTTGAAGCCTGGGAACACCAAAAATCTTGCACCACTAATAAAGGAACTTCAGGTATGAGAAAGAGAGAGAAACTTATCTGTATTCCCTCAAAACACACCATTATCAACTCCAGCAGGTGTGTGATGTGTTATGTAAAGAACATGGGCCATTCAGACATTCTGGTTCAACCTTCATCAATTATGTGACCTGGGCTCCTTCTTTGCCTGTGAAGTACACATAATTAAATACCCGACCTGTAGGATTACTGTGATTATTATGCAAAATGTCTAGATATAATAGACACTGAGTAAATACTCCTGTTCCCAGTCCCATAAGTTATCTTTGTTTTTGTTTTGATTTTTTACTTTTTAACCAAGTCAAACATATCCCTAGAAATCACATTCTTGTAAGTTATCTTATGAAACAATTTCTAACTATAGCAACTCAACTGTGCTAGGAACATTTAAAATATAAAATTTCCAAGTCAATAAAATAAAGTTTCAACTTTTTCCTGAGACATTCAATTGCTAAAATCTCTCACTCACAAGTAAATCAAGATTTACTCGATTTTCTAGAATAAGGTTAAAACTATATTTTCTGCAACACAGTTCCCAGCCTCTGCACATTTTAAATATTTAATGTCAACATTGAAGATTATGTTTATATTATCATAATACTATAAGAAAAAGATTGACAGTAGTGGAAAACTGCCAGAGGTGGGGCACACGTCATCAACAAAGATACCTGCATAATGAATATTTGTATATCTAACCCTGAATAGTATTCCACATCTTTAAAATAAAGCATTTTTAAAGAAATTAATATAGAAAATTATATTTACTAGAGAAAGAATATGCTTCCTGCCAAATATTAGGGTGCATAACCATTTAAGTAAATTAAGAGACTGATAATGGTCCAAGAAATTAATAAGGAAACTTGGACTTGTGACAGATACCTTATATGTCTATTTTTGCATAAAAGGTCTCAAATATTTTTAGGCAATAGTCTTCTTGGAGAGAATAAAATGGTACTTGTAATTAGTCACATTGAAAGTATATACTTTTTCTCTTTGTAGAGACAGAGTCTTGCTCTGTTGCCCAGGCTGGAGTACAATGGCATGACCATAGCTCACTGCAACTTTAAACTTTTGGACTCAAGCAATCCTCCTACCTTGGCCTCCCAAAGTGCTGAGATTACAGATGTGGGCCACCGTGCCTGGTCAAGAGTTGATCTTTTAGCAGTGTCCATGGCACCCTCACTTTCCTGGTCTGTAAATTTGGTTGGATATTACATGGTCTTACATGTGATCAGTTCAGGCAGAAATCACTGATTCAACATTTTAAAACAAACAAACAAAAAAAACACATCACTTTTTAGCCAGCTAGTGTGCTAGGAATTTGTCAGCATTTTATTTAAATTAATGAACCAAAGAATTTATCAGACTGAGTAACTGACTAATATAAATTTGCAGGTACAAATGGATGCTTATTCCAAGCCAGTTTGGTATGTTCTCTGTCTATACACTCCAGATCATTGTAGTATCTGCAGAGCATGTGGAATATAAAGAAACATTGAGTTCATATCGTATGCGTGTGCACTATCTGATGTGTGTATGTGTTGGTGTAATGCTGGGTACTAATAAAGTTGAGCCAGAGGGAGAAAAAGGGTAAAATATCTTTAGTGGTCTTTCCAAATTGATTTTTAACTGAAATTGTTGCTTAGTGTTTTCTTTTATGTCGATAATGAAAAATGGTGAGGGCGAAGAATGAGTCTTGACTTTTCAGGTCCTGAGGATGGTAACAGAAAAAACCCAGCAGGTCTGCCCACTCCTGTTGTTAATTAAAGTATTTTCACGTTCTCCAGGGTGTAATACACTCTCAGCACTGAGCCCCAAAGAGACTTGTGCATCTAATGATCACACATTCAAATAAACACAGCAGGGGCCACCAGGGAACAGATCACTTCCCCCTCCTCATTAATGTCTGAGACATTCTGCAAATTTCTGAAATGCACTGACTCCATTTCTTATGAATAATAAATATGAGTCAGCCTCCCAGTTGCTCTGTGGTTCAGGGCAAGGCAGACATCTACCTGCTCAGCTGAGACCTACACCAAGCAGGAAGTGAAATTTTCAGCTCTCAGCTTTCTTCATTACGTTCACCAAGTGGTTCTTGCCAAAGCAGATTTTCTTGGATTCTTTACACCCCTTTGTCTGGACTGCTCTGTAATTCTCACTTGTTGGCACTGTTAACATATTTGTCTGTGTATGAAGGATGATTTTGAGCTTTCAGAGATAGGTGAATCTGTATACCCCCAAATCATCTTGTGAACCTCATAGCCTCAGGAAAACAGGACACATTTTAAATATTCAACATCCTTCCAAACTGCTAAACTAAATTGTAGGCAAGTCTTCCAAATACTTTGAATTTTATTTGAGAAAAGCAGGGGCAATTTTACTTCAGAGAGGTATATAGTTCAAAAAAATCAGAATAGGCTGTAGGTAACAGAAATAATGCTAGGATTTTGACACTTGTGAGTGTTTGTGGAAGATTGGGACTTTTATTTCTGCTATGATAACATAAACACAACAGAGATTAGCAAGAATAGCAATGCATTTACAAGACGGGAACCCCCAAAACTGGAATTATCTTTTGGAGGGTAGACCCCTTGTAGTACAGGTTTCCCCTGTTAAGTAATTGTTTTAAGAACCCATCAGCATCAATGTGCCCACTAATACTATTGTGAGAAGCTGCGTTCGACTTCAGTGATTTTTTTTCTGGAGATTCTTTCAACGCATTTGCCCATTTAATGATGGTTGATTTACAAACAAACCTGTCCACACTGTGCTGAGTGTTCAGTTTTTGACCAAAAATGACCCCCAGACTTACCCTCCCTATTCACCCAATCTTGCCCCAGTGACTTTTTTTTGGTTTGCTTCCTTGGATGAAAAAAGTCCTCAAAGGAAAATGTTTGCAGATGCCGAAGAGATGAAATAAAAAATGGCAGAAGTACGAAAATTGATGAGTTCAAAGACTTTTGAGCAGTGGAAAAAGCATCTTGATAACTATATTGCATCAAATGAAGAGTACTATGAAGGAAACTGAAGTTTAAACATGTAAAAATAAATACATAATTTTTTATAAATAGATTCTGGGTTTTTGGGGATGCTCCACGTATGTAAATCACATTTAATCCTCATAACAGCCTATTAACAGAGAAAGTTATTGTTTTTTGTATAAATAACAAAATTGAATCTGAGGGAGGTTAAAGGACTGGCCCCAGGTCCCATGGCACATGTCAGTTTGTTCTCAAATCCAGATCTACTGACTTCAAGAATGTTTTATATTTGATGCAGTTGATATATTTCAGCCTTTTGCCTCAATGAATATTGATCCTGCATCTTTGTTTTATAAAGAAATCTGTACCATATTTGTGGCACAGAAAGACTTAGCTTCCTCTGATATATATTTGGCTAGCTGTGAAGTAGCCTGGATGTTCTAAGCTAAAAAGTAAATTAGTAAAATATCAAATTCTGCTGTTATTCATTTAGCAATAACCTGAATTGTATTAATTAGCAATAGTTGAGGTAGTCACAGTGATACGACACTATTAATACATAAAAGACATATCAGATGATTATAATCAAGGAGATAGGTACCAAGAAAGGGGTAGAGAAACAGGTTCCTGCTCCCCCCCTTCCCCTTCTTCCGCCCAAAATAGGTATAGTTGGGGAATGTGATCACGATACTTTGTGTAATATTTTGTACTTCACAAAGCAACTTTATGGTTGGAGATATATAAGCTTCTCAAAAGCTATAATCAGTAGGTAGATATTATTACAATTTATGGACAAAGCTGAACCACATTTAGTACTTGAAAAAACCTAACTTCCTTTCTCCCTTCCCTATAAGTTAACTGGCTTATTTACAGACCCATGCCCGGTGTTCAAGGCATGACTTGAATTCAATACTTCCAACTTGCAATCTCTCTCATTTTCTGATAACACTACCTTTTCACTCATGGCTGTGCATAGACTCCTCAAAATATACTCACACTTTGATTGTACAAAAACGTGAGTTTATAATACTCCTCTGGGCAACTTAAATGCAAAGAATATTGTATTTATCTGTGAGCAAAGTAAAGTGGCCTCCCTGTATCTGTCCCATCCCTGCTTCCCTGGTCGAGTTGCCAGATAAAACACCAGACACCCAATTAAGTTTGAATGAATGTTTTTAGTATAAGTATGTCCAGTGCCACACGTGGGCCATACTTACACTAGATCATTATGTGTTGTTTATCTGAAATTTGACATGTTGGGTTCCATGGAGGTAATGGTGAGGATTCTGGACTCTGAATTCTGAATGTAACTATTCTTTCTCTCTTTCTATTTGCTAAATTGGGCAACCCTACTCTATGGGGGTTTGGGCTTTGCCTGCCTCTGGGCTACTTTGAACACCAGTGTAATTTCTCTTTACAACTTTTTGGGAAATTGTGAGCATAGTCAGGACAGTGGCTCTTGAGGGGTAGGCTAACAGACACCATATGGAGGAAGGGATTTACAAACCATAAAGCCCTCTCAGTACTGTGCGCCACCTGATTCTCACAGTGACATTTTTCTCCATGAGGCTCCTCAGAGAAGAAGGGTGATGAAGGCACTGGCTCTAAACTCGTGTCTTCAGTTTCAAAATCTTATTCTTACTTATCGTAAAATGTCCTTCAGAAATCCCATAAGCAACTGCTATTGCTGTGAAAAAAGTATTCTAGCTCTTGAATATCTTTGATTATATTCTATATTCAAACAGTGACTACATTCAAACAATGCTAAGACAGTGTCAGTGTAAGAACTTAACACAAGAGTAAAACACTCTAAAAAAGAATAAGATCAAAGCAGGTAAAAATAGCCCAAAAGATCAGTGATAATCAGTAAAAACCATTTAATAAATGAGACTGTCAAGTGAAGGTTTAGAATCTTAGAATAATAAGTAACAAGACATTGACACATCATAGCATGTGTTTTAAAAAAAGACTGTATTTAGACAATTTCTAGTTTTGTCTCTGGTAAATAAATGTTTAGCTTAAATGAAGTCTTGTGAAAACAGATTTCTTCTGATTTTTTTCACACTCTTTAGTGTGAATTCACATGAAAATTAACACATGTTTGCAATAACTCCCTTTTTACAAATTCCGAGGCTTTGCAAAACTGAATTTGAATGATCAGAGAATGTAGATGCACACCCCACCACCATCATTTTAGAGAGTTTGTGGCCTGGAAAAATACTTATGAAAAAATTCTAGGTACTACCAATTGCTCACCTAAGCATTACTCAGTTCCTCTCACAGGTTTCCTTTTAGCTGAGAGTGAGCAGAGATACCATTGCAGGATGGTGGAATATAACAGTGCCATGAAGATTCCAGACTCAGAGGGACCATGTGAACTTTGGCTTCATCATATGCTAGTTGTGCACCCTGGAACATGTTCCTTAACCTGCCTGGGGTTTAGTGTTCTCATCTATAAAGTAGGGACAAAACAGGCAATTGCAGCATTGTGTTGTTTTGAATATTAAATGAGTTATCGTTTATGAAGGGCTTAGAACAGTATACATAGGAATTGGAATGTAACTCTTTGCGAATTAAATAAATGATATATAATATATATGTATTGTATATTGCACATTAAATGTATTATAGATAACAATATTATTTAATAGTCCATTATAAATATATTTAATATATGTAAAATATACTATCCACACTATATATTACATCTTATGTTATGTCTTATATTTCATCATCATACTATATATTACATATATATTACAAATTATATATATATATATTTTTTAATGAAGCCTAGAACACAGGGCAGCAAGGGAGTCCTGCATTCCTAAGGCATTTTGCTCAGAGAGTGCCTATAAAGAAACTCTTCTCCGCATCCGGAGGACATAGCAAGAGATAAGGAAAAGTTGCCTAAGGGGCAAACCCCTGCCTGGATACTCGCTTGGATGCCTCACACTGTATGCATTCGTACCAGCAGGGATGGCTGCCTTTTTCACAGGCTGTGTGTCCAGCTCTCGTCTTCCCTTCCAGGTAAAGGACCAGATTCCACAGCTTTCCCAAGGGATCTACTCCCACCTGAGAACTGCAGCGATCCCTTCAATGCTGAAAAGCCAAAAGCCCCATGACTCCCACATTCGTGGGCCTGCAGGTTCTTCCATCACCGGTAGGGAAAGACTCCATCCACTGCTCAGACACCTTTGCAGAAATGAATTCACGCAGTCGCTATGTATGAGAAAAGGATCTATGGACTGCTGCTGCTGCCTGGAGCTACTGTATGTGGCATGTGTAGGCGTGTGATATGTGTATAGTACGTGTGTGCAGGTGGGGTGTGCTGTGTATGGTGCGAGGTGTGATTGTGTTGTGTGCATGGTGGTTGGGTATGTGTGTGCTATGTACTATGTGGTGTGTACATGTGGTATGTGTACGGGCGGTATGTGGGTATGTATATGTGATGTGTATGGGTGTGGTGGCTTTGTGTGTGGCATGTATGGTTTGATGTGTATGTGTGGTATGTGTTTGTGTGATGTGTACATGCAGTGTGAAGGTGTGGTATGTACACATATGTATATGCTATATGTGTATGATATGTGAATGTGTTGTAGATACATGTTGTATAAATGATGTGATATGTATATGTAGTATGTGTTTACGTGATGTGTGTGTGCAGCATGTGTGGTATGTATGGGGTGGCATGTGTATGTGTGTGGTGTGCATGTGTGTGTTTCCTCTGCAGGTATTTCTGTGCTTTTCTCATCAGTATGCATTTGGCCTTTGCCTAGTGGAGGTTTTAGTTTTTAGAGGCATCTCCCTCATTCTTCTCAAACATCTAGTGGAATTAGGAGGTTGTTGCTGCATTTCCTCCTCTGTTTTGGGGCGCCCCCACTGCCTGAGTATTAGTCAGCAAGTCTGCCGTCATCCTAATACTGGCTCCACACAATAGCCAAGGACTTAGTTTAAACCCCTTTCAGGATTATCTCACAGTAAACAGGTCCCACAGTCCCACAGTGTTGTTGGGAGATGTATGAGCAATTGCAATGCTTTGACTCTCCTGCTAAATCTAGGCACCAGATACCTAGTTACCACTGAAAGAATCAGCAGCCAGAGATTATTCTAAATGCAGGCAAAAGGCTTCCTCTACAACTTGGAGAAAATCTCTTCTTACCAATGATGGCAGACCAAAGTTAAAAATAGTTCCCTCTCAAATGCTTGCATAACTTCCCTGAAGAGAGCTGATGAGGGCAGCTTTGAATCTGCCAGTTAACAAAGACTGAGCACTTTGAGCATTTAAGCCAGCATTCTGGATCCAGAGTGTGCTCTCAGCTGGCAGAATAAAGTTACAGGCAATTCTGACTAATCCGTACATTTAACTAGATACAGACGGATTCTCAGATAGCAAACTTCTTCCTCCTTTATAGGATTCCCCCTACCTCTTCCTCCTTCCTGCCTCCCCAGAGTTGAGTGTGAGAGTCCTAAATTGACTGCTCCTCGTTTTTTTGCCTTCTTTCACTGGTGGGCAGTCACTGCCCCCTGTCCTCCACCCAGACCGTGCACTCACTCCTCTTGTGATTGCAACTGCAGAGATTCTCTTTGTAGGGTTTTCACTTTCTTGTCAGGGACTTGATCAGGCCGAAAATACATACTGACAGCATTTGGGAAAATCCCCTGGGTCACAACCACCTCTGCACCCATTTTCTTAGGACAGATGGTGTTTTATGACAGCTGCCAGATTTACCAAAAGCTAAGTCTAGGAAAAGATTCAAGTAAAGGCAGAATGCTTACTAGGGAAAGGAATAATGTCACCAGGTTTCAGTTCTCTTTTAACTTAGTGGCAGATAGCGTTTGATTTATTGCCTGTTTGCCTCTCCTGTACCCCATCTATTTCTACACATATGCCCTTGGGGAAAGGTCTTTGAAAAAATTCACTGCTTTTTTACTGGGGGTAATTTTCTTCATCATGTTTGCTTTACATTTCGCTTTAGCTACTTGATTTGCTGTTCTTGAGATCAATCCCAGCAGTTTTTTACTTCTGGAAATGAATGGATCTCTTTACATTTTTTTAAAATGAAAATATTTTGAAGTATACTCCAGTTAACATCCTACCTAACATACTATATTAAAGATCACAACCATTTCTCACCTTGAGCATTTATTCTTCTGGGTGACTCTCCAACCATAGCCCCCTTTGAGAGTTTGGGAGACTATGTGACATTTGCTTCTTTAAGCTATAGGATTAGCCCAGGTGTAGACAATTGTTCTGAAACACTTCAGGCATGTCCTAGTCAACTGAAGTCCTTTCACAAAAGTGAGAGTGGTACCAATTCCATGGGACCTGAGGTATAACAAATGCTGATAGTTGATAGTAAACTCTGGACCTGCCATGACACATAGACTTGGGAACTGAGAACACCATTTGGCAGCACATGTGAGTGAGGCAGTTAGGAAGAAGAAACTGGTGGGAGGCAGTAAAGGAAAGTAGAGGTGAAGGAAGTGGTGCAGCACCTGAGAGAACAGAAGAGTGAGAGGCTCAGTCCCTGATGTTTCCATTCTAGTCCAAATGAGGCTGGGTGTACTTTCATTCTTACTCATAGGATTGTTCATTATAGCCTCAAAATAGGTCTTCCAGTTATGTGACTTTGTCTTTTATAACCAAATTTTGCAAGAACATGTACTTCATTCATAACTAAGACCAATTTAATTCTAGGAATCTATTCTCTCCCTCATCTTGGGTAGTAGAACTCTGATTCTTAGCTCGTTCACTATACTTGGTTTATAGGCTGAATTTCTCATTTTTTTCCTTGTAGCTAAAAGTGGTCAGATGACTCTATATTGTCAAAACAAAAAAAGTTTTTTATATAATCACAGTACAAGCATTAAAATTCGGAAATTAATATTGCCCCAGTTCTGTTATTTAATCGGCAGACCTTATTCTGCTTTTGCTAGTTGTCCCAGTAATGTGCTTTGTGGCAAAAGAAAATCCCAAATGATGTATTGTATTCAGTTGTCTGTCTTTTTACTCTCTTTAAGCGTGGAGGAGTTGTTCCTCAATCTTTCCATGATTTTTATGACCTTGACATTTTGAAGGATTGGCTAGATATTTTGTAGAATGTTCTTCCATTTGGCTTTGTTTGATGTTTTCTCAAAATGGGAATCATGTTGTATATTTTGGGCAGCAATAGTGTAAAAGTGATGTTGTATTCTCCCCAATCCATTGTACAAGGAGGCACAGGATGTTGATTTGTCCCATTACCGTACTTTGATCACTTGGTGAAGGAAGGGTTTCCACTTTTCTTGTTTTAAAATCACTGTTGTTAGGGGCTTGTCTGTGCAGCTATTCCTTATTTGATATCCAACAGATAATAAAGAAAGGATCATGCAAAGATAGTTTATTCTTTTTAGGTCACTGCGAGGAACAGGATGAGTAATCATTTAAAGACTTTGCATATGTCATTAAATAGTCCTTTTTAATGCTGTGTTGGCAATAACAAAATAGGCAAGAAGGCAACAAATTCTCTCTAAATAGCTCTTTATTTTTACAAAATCAACTCTGAGCTAACCATATATTAAGGAACTATAACATAAATGAATAGAAACAGAAGAGAAGCAATTATGAGAGGATGCTCCAGTAATCCAGATGATCCAAATGACTAATTTGAACTGTACCTACTTCTTTCCCTTACAGTATCTTTTAATCATGAGGAAGATTCTTGATAGTAGTTTGCCTGGAGTACATGGGGACATAGAAATGCTTAAGGACTGATACTATGCCCATTAATGAATTCTTGTTTCTTTTTAAAATTTGCTCTTTTGGATCTGAACCATTTAAGACTTAATTAACTTTGTGAGGGTGAAAGAACTCATTTTAATCCAGCTCTTGACTCCTAAAAAAGGATACCACTTGTGAGTAAAATGGACAGAGCCCGTGCAGAAAGAAATGCCCAGAAGGCATTTTTTGTTTCTAAAGTCTTTATCTAAGTCAGGATTGAAATAGAAGCAAATACAAATTATTACTTCCATTTCTAACCCAGCAAGTCTGATTCTTGTGGTGAAGTTTGAGGTGAAATGATGAAATCCATCCAGTGAATCTGTTTAACAGACTTCCTCCAGTATTGCGCTACACAGAGCTTTTGCATTCTGCAGCATTTTTAGCCTGTCCAATTGTCTGAAGATGATGAGAGGTTAAAAGTTCAGTAAACATGCAATTCACAGATTTCATAAACCTAATGGGAATTAAAGCAAAGAATGTGTGGTCAGAAACAATAAGGTACTGTAATCCATATGTCGCCATAAGTGGACAAGAACAGTGATTGTCAAAGTACACTTTGTGTTAGAATGAGGAGAGTTTGGAGTTATTTTGAGAATGCTTTTATTCACCACAATCACTCACTTATTTCCCTGGAATGATCTTGCAAAATCAATATAAAATCTTGATTAGCATCTTTCAAATAATATACTGTTATCCAATGTGTACTTCATTTATTTATGGTCTTTTCAACATCAGGATCATTTTAAAAATTATCAAATTCATTTCTTGCAATCAGTTACTAGATGTGCTAAAGATTAAGTGGGCAAGGATAACCATGGTAGTTTTTAAAAAAGAACAGTGATGAAGAAATATATATGTACACATACATTCTATACTAATTGAAAGTAGATGGTGGCATGAGAATATGCCAACAAAACAATAAAAAAGAACATCTGGCGGAGCCACAGACACGTGTCTGTATGGAAATTTGGTGTATGAGAACTGTGACACTTCAAATTAGCAGAGAAAGAAGAAATACTCAATGCAACTATGTTGGGAGAGATGACAACACATTTAGAGGAAAAACAGTATATTTTCTCTTTATTTTATACTATAATGTAAATTTCAGATGCAAAGTTTTACAGGCTAAATAAAAATTATAGCATATTAGAGTAAAATGTAGCAAGTATTTTTGTGCAATTGAGGTGAAGGTTTTTAAACAAAATACAAAAGATTTATAGATTTGAACTCATAAATTTATTATTTTGTCTATTAAAAAAGACAATGAAGTTAAAAGGCAAATTATAATTAGATAAAAATATTTGCAGCATATGTAACAGTTAAGACATTAATAACACGAATTAATAAATAAAACACAAATAACCAATAATACCTGGACAAAGAATAAGAAAAATCACAGAAGAAATACAATTCTCTAATTATACACATTAAAATGTGGGCAGCTTCATTAGTGTTGAGAAGAATTAAAGCAATGAGATTTTATTTTTACAAAAATGGATATGATTAAAAATTAATTTT
The DNA here is from genome assembly GCF_000164805.1 of Carlito syrichta. Taxonomy (NCBI): domain Eukaryota; kingdom Metazoa; phylum Chordata; class Mammalia; order Primates; family Tarsiidae; genus Carlito; species Carlito syrichta. The sequence goes on along the minus strand of NW_007257520.1, from coordinate 176,673 downwards.
AGTTTGATAGTATGTCTAATGAAATGTGGGGAAACCCGTATTCTCATATAATGCTAGCTGATATACAAGTCATCGTAACTGTCTTCATGGGCATTTTGGCCTTATCTATTCAAATGAGAAATAAGATAAATATTCTCTTTTCAGTATCTACCACAGAGGAAAAAATGAATTCTGAGATAATCTAAACACATAGTGAAGCACCCAGCACATAGATGCTGAAACAAATCTTTGCTCTGGACCTTAGTTTTCAGGTCCAGAAATAATGGGGGTTTGATTATGTGACCTGTAAACTTTTCTTTCATTCGAAATATTGCATATCTGACTTTTACATGAAGCAGAGTCATGACTAGATGAAAACACTGTAAGTAATCTTTTATAAGTGGCAAGTTCAATGGCTTTATTTTTGTCATTTTCTAGAGTAGTGATTGCTAGGGGAGTCAATTCTTTTCCATGGAGATTCTGCATTCTTCTTTGCATTGAAGAATAGAAATTTCTCTAGGAAAAACAAAACTATTTGATTTCCAGCAAAATTAAGAATTAATTACAATTCTTGAAGACTATTTTCCAGTCAAACAAGCCTTTATAAAGTGACTTGCTATCAGACATTGCCCAATGTAACTTTATTGCTTATTGAAACCCTGCAACAAGGGGCAACCTGGTCATTACTTCTAGTGATGATCACCTACTTTTGAAAACTGCTGTAAGTATTGATCTATCTTGAACATCTTCCTCTGAGCCCCTAAAATATTTTACCCCAGGTTTTTAAGTACTATGAATAATAAAAACTTCAGAATCCTATCTCAAGATGGTCCTTCTTTTGCAAAATTACTTTACCCTGAAATCTCTCTGCAACGCACTTGCAGAACTGTCTGGAGCTCAAGCAAGAGTTAGTTTGGTCTGAGCTGTTCTGCAGTCAACCTAGAACATGGATTTCTTTTTTCCTGCTGAATCTACTCCCTATAGTCTTCCATGTCATAAAGATTAATTTTATTAAAAGCTGTTCTTTTTGTTTTTTTGTGATTTGTGTAATAATAAAGAATGTGGTTTTATTAAATAGAGACTTTTCTTGGAGGTTAAATTTGTTTTAGCAGAGAAGTACGTCATCTAAGTACAAGGTAATTTTAAATTCCCCCAAATGATGGTCTGGTTTATAGAATTTAAATATCTACCCAATGACTGATAAAATTGTAGACATATATGCTTTCATGGTCTTACAAATTCATCAACTCCCTTAGTTTTGGAAAGCAGAATAACTATAAGAACATTTTATTATTGCTATTATTATTAGAGAGAAAATTCTCTACAAATTGAAGATCCCTAAAACTTCTACTCAGGACCTTCTACTTAGTTTGCTTTAAAATGGAATAATATTTTTCAGCTTATGAGTTCAAAGATATGACTTATTAATATCAGGTTTTTTATGTGCTTCAAAGAAGTCATTTAAAATAGAACACTTAGAAATATCACTTCTTGTAATAGAGGCATCAACTTAGTGAACTAACTGCTAAAATAAATCAAGAAAAAAATCAACACTATTTGGAGGAACATAACAAAATCCATGGTGTCCCCAAAAGTATCACTCATAATGTCCAGAATGCAATGCAGGATTATGACACATATAAAGAAACAGGTAAAAGTAACTCATATTCAAGAGAAAAGAAACTAGTGGAAACCAATTTTAAGATTACTCAGATATTGAAATTACCAGACAAGTATTATAAATCAGTTATTATAACCATGTTCAATCATGTAAAAAAGGAAACAGTTGCAATGAATGAATATATAGAAAATCTCACATAAAAACATGTTTTTCAATTGAAAAAAGGAAATACGAAAAAGAAACTAATAAAATTTTAGGACATAAATAAATAAATAAATAAAATCTCTGAAATAATAAATTAACTGATGGGTTTAAGAGCAGAATGGGGGTGCCATAAGAAAAAATAATAAACAGAAGTAGATTAATAAAAATTATTCAATCTGAAGACCAGAGGGGGAAAAATTGGGGGAGAAAAAAGCAATGCTTTAGTGGAACAATATCCATAGTTGTAGTATGTATATAATTGAAATCCCGAGATGAAAGTAAAGAGATAATGGGGATGAAAAATTATTTGAAAAACTACAGGCTGCAAATATTCCAAATTTTGCATAAACTATATGTCATACTGGAGATCATATTTGGTGGTTTCCTAAGAGAACTAAAAAGTGAATTGACACTCCACCTTGTCAGGCCAAACTTTTTTTTTTAAAATGTTATTCTGATTGCCTGATGATATTTTACTTGAATAGCAGAACAGGCAAAATATGAATAGTCTTTCAAAATGCATGATTTGATGCAATAAAAAAAAACCTAAATTAAATTTTAGCAAACAACTAGAAAAATCCAATGCAAAAAAGAAAACACACACAAAAAACAAAAGAAACAATAACAATAATGGCAACAAGTTACTACTATTGAACTATAATGGTCTGTAGGCTGTATCGCAGTTTACTAACTTAAATTTCAAATTATCAAATAACCACATTACAAGGGAGAGTCAACTGGGAGAGCTGGTTGTGAGTGAACTTCTGTAGTATCTAGAATAGACAGAATTGGAGGGATAGAAGGGATTTTCAGAAATCAACAAAGCCAGTGAGGACACTGATGCCAGGGTGGGCTTGGGAGCCAAATATCCCAATTCTACTTTCCAAACTTGTAGACTTGTGAAAAGTAATCTTTCCTCATTTGGGAAATAGGTTTTTAATAAAACTGCATGCAAAATTTGACTCTTTAGGTGTAGGTCTACTTGCTCCCATCTGGTATTGGACTCTGCCATTCAGCATCCTTTCTTTCTGTATTCCCCAGCCCTAGAAGCCTCCTTCGTTTCTTTGCTCCTGGGGCCTGGGAATATTCTATTCCCAGATAACTCAAACCAGGCACTACTGCTTTTTCTTTGGAACCCAGAAGTGGATCCCCAAAGAAACCACTAAATTTAAACTGAGGCACATTCTAAATGTAATATTGATCTAATTATTATACTCAGTATCTCTCCTAATCTGAAATGTAGGTTGTGAACTTAACAGGAGGCATTAAGTGGGAGTTATAGCAAGGTACAGGGAAAAGAGCACCAGGAACTTCTAGGGTTACCCTTACTATTATAGCTGTGTGACCTGGCCAGAGTCATTCACCTTTCTGAGCCTGACTTATTTTATCTATTATACGTGTGTGTGTGTTTGTGGTGTGTGTGTGTGTGTGTGTGTGTGTGTGTGTGTGGTATGTGGCTATCTCTCTCACAGAATTCTTAGGAAAGACAGATGAAATGATGCATGTAAAAGAGCTCTGTAGATGACAAAATGTTATGTAAATGTGATTTCATCTTATTCGTTTATGGCAATTCTTGGAATTGTGATAATTGTTGAAACTAAATTTGTTCACAGTGTATTATTTTAGTGTGAGCACTTCCAGCATCTTTGGTTTATGTAATGATAAATCATATATGTGGTGGCAGATGTTGCTTTGTCCCTGAGTTCTGGCAAACGTGTCAGAGAATGTCAGAGGTGACTGTTGGAAGGCATTCAGGGCCACCCAGTGAAGTTGTTGGTGTCTAAGACCAGCAAAGAAAGCAAACGATTTCAACAACTTGCTGCCTAAAAGTTATGAGTCAATTGATGTTTAAACCAATCTGCTTACTTGCAAAAGTCTATTTTAAGATACAAGACTTTCCAAATGAATATTTTAAAAATTATTAAATAATAATTATCTAAACTCACATCTACAAAAATAACATGCAGTTTTTAGTTCAATTAAGATTTGTTCTATCTATACTGCCTTCCATCTTGAAAAATCTAGTTGAATGGAAGACAAGCTAATTTTCTTTTTTTTTTTTTTTTCTTTTTGCAAAGTACAGATAAGGCTATGTCTTACTATATTTTTATAAGTGATCCAATTTCCAAGGGAGAAGCAAAATAAAGGTTGAAGCCTAAGAATAGATGTGTGACATTATGCCCATCATTACTGAGAAATTAAAAGAGATTTCTTTCAGTTTGTGAGAAAACTCATCACCTGTAGAACTCCAAATTGCACCATGACAGAAAGAGCTAAATTTCAAATTGACATTTATCTCCCAAGTTTTATCTTGTTTTAATTTATATGTCTTCTTCTTTTATTTAGCTATTTCCAAGTGAATTTCAAATCTGCCACCTTCCTTTGCTGACCCACATAAAATAAGACATATATTTATTTTCTCCCCCTATTAGGGGTGAAAGGCTTACTATACTTTCCCATGTCTTGTGCTCAGCAGGCCCTGTATTTATGAGAAGACTAGAAAAGACATGAGCACTGTCTGTAACCATGACATAGTATTTATGGTTATATAATAATATACTGTTTGCTTATTAATTTTTTTCATTTTTACAAAAGTGTGATTAAATAAAATATGCTTTCATAGATCAATACATGGAAGGAGAACAATATGCTAACAACTTAGTTGACTGTTTCCCTGCATTGGGCAAACACATCAGACATGTATTACTGACCTGTTTGTAGTTATAGATTCTCTCTCCAGAAAAACACATAAAATACAAAGTTATTCACTCCATTCATGGATCCAGAGAGCAATTGGCCTCAGAGGAAGAAATCCTAAAGCGTGATAAAGGCAATATCTTGATTTTTTTTGAAAAGCCCTTTCTGTTATCCTTTTCCCCCACACATGCAGTATGTGAAAGAGGGATTTTTCCTGACAGGTAAGTGCTTGTCCAAGACCACTGTGTCCCAAATGCCATTCTAGAAAAATATCATTTTTCCTTATTCTATAGTATGTTGAGTAAAAACAAGCACAACCAGAGACTGCATGTGTAGTAAGGTAGGATCTGTATTCCCTCTTATCCCTTCCATTCCATCTTTTACCTTTGAGAAGAACAGTGCTTTATTAACAAAATAATTTCTAAGCCTATTTCATTAATAAATTGTCAATATCAGTAGAGGGGGTGATTTTGTTTGTTTAGGGCTTTTTGTTTGTAATTTGTTTGTCTTGCAGTCTAAGGATTTATCTATCCACTCTGAGGACTCTGAAAGATCTGAAGTCTCTTCTTCCAAAACACAGTGAGGACCTGCCCTCATATGTCCTGGCCAGAGCCAGAAGCATCACTCAGAGCCACACAGGCCTATTGAGGCTCATCTGATACGGTACTGGGACAGAGGACAGAAAAGACTGCAGGGTATGTGGGGAAATGGAGGAGAGGAATGAAGAGACAAAGATATCCAAGAGAGGAGGAAATCCAAAGAGGGTTCTTTGTGGGCTGAATAGTAACTTAAAAGTATTAGCAAGAAAAATAAGTTTTGTACCATTATGTAAACTCCGTGTGTGTGTGTGTGTGTGTGTGTGTGTGTGTGTGTGTGATGATTACCATTATAGTAAGAGAGTTTTTTTTCAGATAGTTAACTGAACAAACACATCATTCCAAACACTGCCTTTTTGGGGAAAGACTGGCAATTCTTGTTCTTGAGGAAGACTGGCATTTATTCTCATAGAATGTATTCTTCCTTCACTGGGAAAGTCTAGCCATAAAAAAATGCCATCTCAACTAACCATGGTGCAAATGGTTTTCAAACTTGCAGCTGGTCTCTGGGTCACACTTTGAATAATACTGGACAAGAAAATATTTAAAGTAATTGAAATTAAACATTGAGAATTTGGGTTCCGAAATCAGGCCAATCTATATTGAAATTCTGTATCTGCCACTTATGAGGTGAGTGCTCCTGGGAAAACTGCTTAATTATTTTGCTTTATCTGATCCATAGAGATAATCATGATGATATCTCGTTGGATTGGGAAGATTTCAAAGAATTCGTTTCTACAGTGTGTTTTAGCAAGTAGTAAGCACCAGATAAATGGTAGTATTACTTTTCTTGTTTATTCATTACACATTATTGGATGCCTATTCTTTACCAAGTCCTGTGCTAAGTGTTAGAGATACGAAGACGAAGGAAATCTAGTTTCTGTACATACAAATCTCATAGCTTAAGTTCTTTTCATTTCTGAAATTCTAGATCCAGTGAATATATTGTGGATGAATCATTCTTGTGAATTCCTCTGCAGCATGCAGAGTGGGTGCAGAGGAAAGATTAGCATGAATGAATACTTCAAGTTCATGAAATAGAAACTTCAGATGTCTTTGGATGTAACAGAAAACGTCAACCCCGTCTGGCTGGAACCATAGGAAATGCATTGACTCACATAACCGAAAGTACAGGGTAGAGTCGGCTTCTGTACTGATTTAATCCTGTGGTTCTGGATCCACTTTTTCCTGACCGTCCTTTGATTCAGACTTTCTCAAAACATTGGCTTCACCTCTTGAGTGGTAGAGAGATTTCACATTTTGCACCCAGCCAGGTCCAGAGAAAGAAAGCATAGTAACTTTCAGAAGTCTTCACAGAAAAACAAAAATGAACTTTCCCCAAACTTTTGATTTTTAGTGTCCCTAACTGGAGTCACGTGTCCATTTCTGAACCAATCATTAGCAAAGGAAATTGATTACCCCCAGGCCTGTGGTTGTCATAAGATGGATGCTAGGAACAAAGCAATAGTGTTCCCAGTAGATGTTATGAGGAAATGACAGCAACACTCTCCAGGAACTCCTAAAGGAAAGAATAGCTGCTTATCACTGTACTAAATGTTGGATCTTGAAAGTCTTTTAGAGAGAATCTATTCCAATTCCTTAGTTTATAGTAAAGGAATTCAAGACAACAAATAGAGTTTCTCAAGTTGCACAGACGAAGGTAGCACAGCTGTGACTCTGATTTAGGTATTATTATTTAAAATATATTGTGCTTTCAATACCAGCCTATTTTTTCATCCTAATAAAAACAAAGCATAGTGTTCTGATTTTTTTCCATTGTTTTGGGATTCCAGCAGCTGGTGGATACCATAACTTGCAGAGGAGAAAGGTAAGCACCATTTATGTGACATATCTTGTTTGTAATACCCTTTAGTTTATTTTGAGAATATAGATTACCTTTCCACATTCTGGTCTTGTGTTTTGTCCCTTATCAATAAAATTTTTAAAGGGCATCCAATGTACTTGGGGAGCAAAACTATATTAATTTGTGATGGTGATTGTTTTGTGCATTAACTTTCTATATCTTATTGAACCAGGTTTTATCGGAGGTGGGTTCTTTGGCTTTCATTGTTTAGTTGTGCAGAATTTTGCAATTATTGGAGGGAAGTTTCTGTTTTGAAGCTTTTTCTTAATGTGCTATTTCATTGTACTGTATTTGGAGTGAATCCCAGTATAGCTCTCGTTCTAGTGATCAACTACACATATTGAAGGCCTTATATTTAATTATTCTAAAAATAGCCACATATTGTTTAGTGGACTGTTTTTTGTTCCATGTCCCTGAAACAATTTTCTGGGATGAAAAGACCCCGTGTGAAGCCTCACTGGTATTCTGTTTCAGGCCAGCAACTTAACCTTTAATGTAAATCTTTAATGTCTAGTTCTTAATGTAACAAATCAGTCACTGGACCATCAGACCAAACATTTCCATCTGGCCTGTGACCACAGGGTCTCTTCCATTCTGATAAGTGAGATTTTAGTGTTACCATTTGAAGACATATGTAAAGTTCTTGATATCTTTTGGAGAACCACTCCTGTCAACTCTGTTTCTCAAATTCCCATTAACAGATTTTTGTTTTCACAGGAAAATAATTCCAATGTTTTAATAAAGTATCCAATATTGCACATATTTAAAACATAGAACCCAAACTTTCCTTTCCTATCCCCTTAGTTTCTTTTCCAATGAGTATTGCACTATTTCTAAATATTTGATGAAGGCAAGAAAGTAGATTATCCCTCCACACTTCAGCGACTTGTGGATTTACTCCCAGCTGGAAGCATTTCTGTCCTAGGAATATCAAAATCAGTGACCTTTTGGATGTCAATTTGTTTCTCCATCTGTCCCACAGTGGAGATGTGAGAAATTGGGCTGGTGCTATCGAGCTAAGCTTTGCCTCCTTTTAGGTGTCAATATGTTGATTCCTATATACTGAGTTTCTTTGGCAGTTTTTCATATATGCTATCTCTTTTTGCTGGAGTGAAGATAACTCACAAGTGAAAGTTGTAATGATAAAGCCTAAGATTTGCAGTTCATTTTCTGCTCCTTTTTTTAGCACATGATTTCTCATAGAATCTGCTAATATTCTAGTCCTTTTACTATCCCAAATGAAATTGTCTATTTTTTTTCTCACTGAGCAATGTTAATTTAGACACAATGCTACATACTGGGAAAAGAATAATGTTACAGAAAAGTGTTTTCATTTTCTGAATTTTTGTTAGTTTTATCATATGGGGAGTTAGAGTAGTGTAGCCTGTTTTTAAAACAATTTATGAAATTATACTTTATAACTGTCAATAATCGAATTAAATATGGAAGGAAACAGATGTAGTACTGACAATTTTCAGAATCATGTCACCTGTTAAAATTAAAGCAAATTTTAATCAAGTAGGTCATTGATTCAAGGCATTGCTATAAATCCTAATTTTGCATAATTATTTTTGAGCCTTTTGATTATGAGCAGATAAATGAGAAGAATGACTATCAGCATATCTGTATACAGTCATATTATCTGCATATTGTCCTTCTGTAACATAACCCCAATTTGATATGTAGCACATAAAACATCCATTTCATTTTATTTTCTTTAAAAGTGGTTCACATTCTGCTTCTTGTTCAGGTTACTTAAGACTGATGGCTTATTGTTTGGGTTTGAAACCCTGGTTGTCTTGGTCACAGCCCTGGTTGTACATTTCTTTCCTTTGTTTGTCTAGCATTTGGGTTTTGGTTTTTGATCTGCATCATTCCCTTGGTCTCCATCTCATGACAAGCTCAAAGATAACCATCCATATTATAACCCCCAATTCTAGTGAGGCATATCAGGCTCTAAAGTCACAGTATAGTGACCCATTTTGCCTTCCCCTTAATTATAAACTGGAAACCTGAGATCATGTCTTGCCCCAAGAATGAAGTCTACTATAATCCAAGGCAAATGTTTATAAAAACTTACAAGGAGCATGAACTAGTGATCCAGGCATAGGACCAGCTTATAGATTAGTTTTATTTGGCTACAGGTGTGTTTCAGAAAAATTTGAATGTGTTCATGCAAAACAAGGACTCTCACACTTTGAGTATGGGTTCCTGCCACTCAGGTAGTCTTAAATCACACTGCATCGATATTACCTGCCGCATTAACAGTCCCTAAAACTCCTTGACGTTGATATCATGAAGACTGGCTTTTACCATTCAATTATTTTAGATTAACCTTGCTTTGATTGCATTTTTTTTTAAGAAAATGCATCTTTCCATCATTTCTAAACTTTGGGAGCTTTTGGGGGGTTTTTTTGTCCTATGACATCATCTCTGCTTAACATATGTGACATTGTTTTATTCTTGGTGACATCACAAAGGCAAACACGAATGACTGGATATTAGATCTCTGCATTATTCTGTGTGTATGAGCAGCTTCCACTCGCTGAAGACTGTGAGATGAGGTACTCTTTGAGATTCCAGTGAATATGCTTCTGGGTGGATTTAGGCAGTCCTATATGGACATGAATGCTTTTCCTACCTTTTTAGATGACAAGGCAGAATGCATTCTTTGATTATTTTGGTGTCCTATTAGTTAGGATTAGGTTTGGTTGCAAGTGGTTAAAAACACAAATAATGTTGCTTTTTAAAAACAGGACATGCTTATTTCACTCTCACTGATGAGGCTGAGGAGATAGTCCAGGGCTGGAACAAGCTCAGTCTTGTTCTAATTTGTTGCATGACAACCATCTTTAAAGCTTATTCCCTTGTGATCCACATGACTGCTTAGCTCCAACCATCAAGATCACATTCCAGTCAACAAAAAGGAAACTAGGGCAAGAAAGAAGGGGTATATCCCCACCTACTAAGCACTCATGCCAGAAATTTCACAATACATCTTCATTTATATCCTTTTGTCCACAGTTTAGTCATCTGGCCACAACCAGCTATAAAAGAAGTTGAAAAATAGGATTCTTCTTGCAAACAAGCACATAGCTAAAAATGGAAGGTTAAATCACTGTAGAAGAAAGCAAGATCAGATATTAAGGAGCAGCTAACAATCTCTAATTTCAATATATATAATAGAATCATCAGTTCATTAACTTAATTTTGTAACTTGCATGCACCAAACACGAAGACGTTTGTTTTCTGACCCCCTTCCCAAAATGCCAAACACACCCAACAAGTCTAAAGTCAAAGGTGAAAAAGTCCTAGTTCCAAGATGTATTATTTACTTTAACAATATCTATGCTTGTTATAAATGATAAATCTCTGCTATAGATTTTTTTTTAATGCCAAAATATTTTACATTGAGTGCCTATGGCTATTTTTGTTTACTGTATTAATCTAATATATGATGGATTTACATGTTGAATTTTTCCATGAGAAATGAGTATAAGTACAACAAATAAGCAATTCAGAAAAGATGAGAAAGGATAGCCTCACACGTGAGCTTCACTTAGAGAATTAATTAGGTGCTCAAGACTCACTAGAGCTCCTGGGAGCTGCACCAAGGGGAGTTTCAGAGACCAAGAAAAATGCGATAAATAAACAGCGTTGAGTCACCTGCAGAATTAGGGAGGTGGCTAGAAGGTTAGGTACCATCAAAGAGCTGGTCAAGAGGCCTGAAGGAAGGTTGCCTCTAATGGAAGATGTAAATTGGCAGCTGAGCGCCATGACCAAAGCAGTTGCCAACAGATGGTGAGAACAGAGTTGTCCTGCAAAGCACTGACGTGGAGCCTTTTTTAGCACTTGCCAGGAAAAGAGGTGACCCTGCTCAGTTGTTTGGGGCCCATGGGCCTGCAGGATGTTGGCTCTGGCAGCAAAGGACCCCACCTGCAGAGTTTTAGTTTCCATGCACCAGCAAAGGGACTGCATCCATTCGGTGGGAATCTGCAGGATTCCCTTTACCTGGAGACTTGGAAACTTCTTCAGGGAGCACTCATCTGTCCTTTCACATGAGGCCAAAGGGAGAACTGTGACCCCCTAGTCCTTGGTACTTCCCCTGCCCCCGCAGTATGCAGTCCTGGGATCTTAATAAAAAAGCCAGGACTTTCACCCTATGAGCAGCCATGGAGCCTGAGTATCAGGCTTCACTCAGGGGCAACTGGACCGATGTCTTCTCCTCCAGGAGAAGTTTGCTCATCATCAGTCTGGGGGATGAGAGAATAAACAGAACATAGAGAGACTCTTGAGTATTCAGATAAAAAGAAAGAAATACCCCCAAATCAACAGTTAAGTGAACTGTGGCTACAAGCCCATTTTTCCCAGAAAATGAAGGAAAAAAAATGTAAGAATGGATGATATCAGAGCAAATCCACAAAACCTGGAAATGACAGAGTGAATATGCCAAGAGCAATGGTCAGACCACATATAAAAACAGAACTATGACCCACAGTCTACAGCAACTGGCCCTGGAAACTACCCCACTCTCTCTGTAACCAGCCAGGAAGCCAGCCTGCTACTTGTAAGTCAGACTTGTAGGAAAAAGGTTGCTATCTCTAGCAACAATTCAGAAAGCTAAGCTATAACTTCTGTAACAATACCCCAGATGGCCAGGGTTTGATCAATAACTAACAGCTTCCTTAATTTTTGTTCCTGCTTCCAACTTAGGACCAATTAGAGAAAGGCAGATGTGCCCCTACCCAATCACATAGGATGCCCACTTCGAGTGAGCCTCCTCCATCTTCCCCATGCCCACAGCCTCCAATTGGGCACACCTGGAGCCTTCCCTTTCTCCACTGCGAATCTTTCCCATTTCTCTGCCCGCCTTTGAATCTCTGCCAAAACGCAAGTGATGGTGCCTCTCTTAAACTTGCTGAATAAATAGACTTTACTTGTTCCCATTTGGTTGGTGTTCATTTATTTTTGCAGAAATTATGTACCCTGCAAAACAAATCCCATTAACTCTCAGAGAAAACTTCTCATTCTTTGTCACCTTATTCTCCTGTCCCAGAAAGCCTTCCTCTCTTCACCCATTCACATCATGCGCTATCTTGCAAACCCCACTGCCTCCAAATCCCACCCTGGATAGTGGCAATTAATCTGGTAACTTTGATCCACAATGGTTGGGTGGTGCCCATCACATCCTGAAGGTCACTGGTGTTCAAGATCTCTAGAGTACATTTTGAGGCTTGAATTATTTGATCCTGCATTACTATTTGTCTTATTTTCTAATTCAGATATGTTTTTGATGTCTTCCTACAAACGCTGAGAATGTATTAAAGGATGTTTTACGGTGGTGCTACTCAAAGGGGTCCACTGATGCAGCACCAGCATACTTAGAAATGCTTGTAAGTTGAGCCCTTCCCCCAGCCTATCTAATCAGAAAGCCTCCAGGGGATGTGGTGCCCACTTGAGAAGCACTGCCCTGTGGCCTCTGGCACAGTCTGTAGGTCCTAGGAAGTGTTCAATGAATACAAGCTGAGCAGAATTGATTGCTTCCTTTTGAGTGAACCAAATCTTCAAATAGCACTGTCTTTTGTCTTCATGGACTGAACACTTGCAACTGAACACAATTTCTTTGGCCTGAGAACACAGGGTAAAAAACACATTGAAAAGCAGTTCCCCCCAACACATTCAGCCTTCTCACACTTAGACACTTCAAGGAGCAGAGATTTTTTTGGTCTGTTTAGAGTGAGTTAAATACTAGCAAATTCACAGACTAACAATAGTGCTGGAGCCGCCTACTGGGTGGGAGCCCTGCAGAAGAAAGGAACCTAATGACCCTGGAGAGGGCTGCTTCCTAACCAGGGACTGCATCAAAAACCAGGCACCTGAATGAGAGAAGAAATCTCGGGTACCTTCGCGGGCAAAGGGAATATTGCCAACATGAATCCAAGGTACAATCTCCACGTAATTCAGTCAGGAAACCCAGAATAGTGCTGTCAAGGTAAAACAACCTACAACAGAGTCTTTCTCTTTCTTCCCAGGTGTAGCTATGGATGCAAAACCTGGACCTGGTTAACAGTTGAAACCACCCGGAGAAGTCGAGGATGTAAAATTATGTTGGGGTAGGGGAGTTCTTGCATGTGATTTGTACAGGGTGTGTAGCTATAGTCACTATGAGAGAAAATCAGCTGCCCTCAGCAGGCAGATCCTTGATACTTTCTAGCAGCTTCACTTTAAGGATGTAGGGCCAGATGACCAGATTTTTTGTCTCCTTATTTGTCAGAAAACACATGAAGTTGACAAGAGAAAAAAAAAAGGTGCCTGGAACTAGTGAAAGCGATCACAGCACCAGCCTGCATGTAGATCCTTGTCAAATAACAGCTCTGCAAGCCCTGTCAATTTTACAACAGGATGTTTTATAAATAGTCCACAGGGCTCTTTCAGTAATAGAGGCTGCAAAGGGGGTTCTGGGACAGACAGTAAAAGCCTTCCACTGGCTTCTCTAAGGCATCCAGAGACAATCTGAAACAAAATACAGGCTGCTTCTGCTAAGTGATAAGAAAGACACCCCTTAGTCCAACAGGCCCATAGTATACATAACCAAACAAGCACGTTTCACACAAATAGCAGGCTTCGTTTTATTTTTTTATTTTTTTTGAGTTGGAGTCTCATTCTGTCGCCCAGACTGGAGTGCAGTGGCCGCTCCCAGCCACCGCAGCCTCGACCTGCTGGGCTCTGGCGATCCTTCCGCCTCAGCCTTCCAAGTAGTTGGAACTACAGGCGCGCGCTACCACTTCCGGCTGATTTTTTGATTTATTGTAGAGATGAGGTCTCGCCTGCCCAGGCGGGTCTCAAACCCGCGAGCTCAGGCAATCCACTCACCTCAGCCTCCCAAAGGCGCGGGATTATAGGCTGAGCCACCGAGTCCGGCTGCAGGCTTCATTTTAAACATGGCTTTCCTCCGCTGCAGAAACTCCATAAGCTCTCAAGAATCAAACTCATATTAAAAAATAGTCTGAGGCTTGTTCTTAGCAGTGCTGTGTGTGCTACTTCACTGATGTGAAATACTGAAAATCAAGCTCAAAGAAAAGCATGTATATTCAGTCCAAGAATACCTCCATAGACAAAACATGATTAAAATCCCGCACAAATTTGTGAGTCCACCTGCAGATGGGAAGGCTAGGAAATACAATAATGCCACCTTAAAATGTGACTCTTATCATGCAACCATCTCAGCAATTAGACACAACCATGCAGAATAAAGAACTAAAAGCCAATTACGAATCCCCTGGGCCCTAGAGAGATTTCATAAAAAATTAATGCTGAGTGAAATAGAAACCATCTGAACTACAGCTGGCAAACACGTGCAGGGCTTTGATCGCCAAGGCCCAGCAACAAAGAGCATTTTCCGTTATTGTTTGCTTGTCTGGAAAGTTCTGTCATATTTCTTGCCTGTGCTGAAAGGCATTTTTGGACTAGAGAAGAAGTGGTGAGAAGTGAAGATTGGAATGAGGATGATGATTGGCCATTGCATTTAGAATAAAGGGGTGGTTGTAGCCTGCCCTGGGTATCCCAGGTAGTGCAGAGGGTATGAGCAAAATTCCATAAGGCGGAACCATCAGAAAGCCCTCTTGAGAGTGAAAGTACCATGGCAAGTGTGAGATGTCCCGAGTGAATGTTCAATGTTGCCCTTCCCCTTCATTGAAATGCTTGGGGGCTGACTTTAAGCCCCTTGAAGGAAAGGGCCACCTCTCTTACACCCCACTGGATCCCCTGTAGCACCTAATAGGGTCCCTGACCCACACAGTGATCCAGTACAACTAGTCTGCTGACTAACCAAGGTAGTAGAAGCACCCTGCCCACAGGGATGCCCTCCATTAGGTACCAGCTAGCCATGTCGCTCTAGTGTCCCCACGTTCTACACCAGAAGACCTGCGCTCATGTCACTGCTCAGAGAATGTGGATAGATCCAATCATGTCTTCCAGGAGTTACACAGGCCAGAGAGAGACCTTGAACATGTAGATTTGAAGGGCAGTTTTGAGTAAGAGAGAGACGGGGACTTGGCAAAGGTATATTTTGGCTGAGACTCTTGATCTGATTTTAAAAACTATCAGTTGTGTAATGAAGAGCACCTGATTTTACCTCTCCAAGCCTCAGTTTACTTTAATAAGAATTACTATGTATGCATAAAGCATTTTAGGGAGCATAAATCATTATTTACACTTGCATTTATTTGGTGCTACCTTTCATGTGGTTCTCAGCCCTGGAAGCTGAAGTTTGAAGTGAGTGGCTGACTATTTAAGGCAAGAGATGAACAAAAACCAGCCTTGAATACATAATTTACTAAAAGCCTTTACTTCCTATTTTTGGTCAGCAAACATGTTGCTTTCACTGACATAAGAGATTTCCCTGACTTTAAGTCATTAACTAATCAACATGCACTTTTGCACACATATTCTATGCAAGATTAGGTTCATACAAAAAAATTTGCCATGAGAACAAAAGTAAAATATTTGGAAATCTTTGAAATCATGCAGACTTGTTGACTGAATTCCAAAAGATTAGCTTCTAGCGTACTTTCCACTCCTAGACTATATGTCTTAAACATAGCTACCATTTCTCATTCATCACAATATTCACAAACAGTAGGTAGATGACTATTATAGTATTAATTCTATTATTATAAAATATTAAATATTATTGTATTGTTATTATAAATAGTAGGTTAGATACATATTTATTGGACTAATGTGTTTCAGTTATTTACTGATGTGTAACAAATTATCTCAAAGTTTAGTGGATTAAAATAACAACCACTCTATTTTATTGTTCACGGTTTTATGATTCTGGCAGGGCTCAACAGGATAATTTATCTCTGCTCTGTGTACCATCAGCTGCAGCTTCTTGACTAGGACCAGAGGATCCATGTGCAAAATAGTATATTCACACGACCCACTCACCCTGAAAGTTGGCAGGGACGTCTGAAGTCTGGACTCAGGTAGGAGGCTGAAACCACTGGACTCATCTCTCTCTATATATACTCTTTGGGCTTCCACTTTTCCATGTGGCTACTCTGCATGGTTCCTCCACATGTTAGCTAGACTCCAGGAGTGTAGCTAGACTTCTTAATGGTTAGGGTCCTAAAAGCATGAAATGAAAGCTGTTAGGACACCGTACAGCTTTGGCTGAGAACTGACACGGTGCCACTTTCACTGCACTCCATTGGTTAAAGCCCAGATTCATTGCAGAGCGGACAACACGTGGGCATGAATACCAGGAAGCATGGATAATTGATCTATCTTTAGAAATTAGTTAATACCTAATGAATAAATGAGCGCAATCTTTAAAGAATCCTTCAGGTTTGAGACAATGTTTTAGGACAAGCGAAAGAACGTACTACTGCATAAAGCCAACGCCACCCCCCCACACACACACAATGGTACCCTAGGACGTTGCATATGAGGTAAAAATAGCAGCGAAACACAGGGACACAGAACAAGTTCAATTTCATAAAGCTCAATGCTACAGCTCTTATAGCCTTGACCTTTGGACTCAGACAATCCTTCTGCCTCGGCCTCCTAAGTAGCTGGGACTAACCACCACACCCAGTTGATTTTTTAAATATTTTTTTATTGAGACAAGGTTTCACTACGTTGCCCAGGTTGGTCTCAAACTCTTGGTCTTCTACCTTGACCTTCCAAATTGCAGGTGTGAGCCACTGCACCTAGTCAAAACAAAATGTTTTAAAGGACTTTATGATTAAGAAAGCATTTGAGTAATCAGAGACAGTGGACTTTAATAAGTCATTGCTGTCAGAGGACTTCTTTTTGGAGTTGGTGCTAGATCATTATTACTCACAGAACACAGGAGTTATATGGACCCCAAATCTAATTTCTTATATTCTTGGACAACTGTGCTGTGTTTTTCAGAACATAAGCACAAGAACCCTTTCTAGGTAAGTCATAATATCTGAATTGATTAATATATGATAACTACTTTTAAGTTAAAAATGTGTTGTGGAAAATATTTTCAGTGGATCACTATATGCATCCATATGGTATAGCTAGTATTTCAGAGGCTGTTTTAACCACTCACAGTTACCATAATGAGAGGAGAAATACACTAACAAGAAACATATTCACAGGAAGGGCTCTGGCACAGTTAACTGAAACCTCACTACAGAAATTGCAGAGTGAGCATCAAAGAAAAGAGAACTTGCCTCGTTCTTTGGTTGAATCTTAGCACCCACACATGTGATTATGCAATGGCCTTTGGCTTGCTTTGGAAATTCATAGATCATTATCCAGAAGTTCTGCTGTTAGGAAGACCCTGCAGAACACCACGTCCCTTCCATTTCCGGCCTAGCCTCTCTGCAAGCTCTTCTTCCAGTTTCCAAGTTTCAGTGTTTGTCTATGCTCTTCTCCCTTTAGAAGAGCCCTGCAGGTCCAGAGTTAGTGGTCACTTCATCAGCAAGAAAGTGCAGTTCTGCTACGACAACAAGGGACTGCCACGAACGGAGCACCCTTACAAGGGCATCCATGGTGGGCTTCCATGGCCCTCCTCAGAAAAGGTTGGTACTGTGCACATCAGACTGCCCAGGAAGCCTGAGTGTGGGCTTCCAGACAGAGAGCTGGCAACCATGTGCCAGCTGCCCCATTCATATGGCATACTTCATCTGATATCCTTCTCGGACCCACTCCCCTGACAACTTCCACATATAGCTTTAAAATGGAAGGTTGTACACTCCCTTCAGTTAGAAATAGACCCATATATATCTTCATATATACAACTGTAACCAGCCAATTTTAAATCTGTTAGACAAGCATGAATTGCACATGAAACTCCTGAAGAGCTTCTGGATTGAAAACCATAACAATAAATGCAGATTATGACTCCTTCAAATTATCTAAAATTATTAGCAAATAAAATATCGACTTCCCTGATAATGAGAAAATACAGATGAGAACAATTACTAGAAAAAGCTAAAATATTTATGATGGGTGAGTTGAGGTTGTTCAGCACACACCTATTGCAATAGATAAAATTTATTGGCAGCTAGCTTTTTGCCAGGGACAACACCAAGCATTTTATAGGTATTATTTCATATTCATAGTCCGATGAGGTTGACATTATTGTGGTCATCATTATATAGCAGAGGTTAAGTCATGTGCCCAAGGTCACACAGGTAGTAGGTGAGGATGCCTAGATTCTAGCTCCAGCGGGCTTATCACCCTTGGGAATATTGCAAATCTCCTTCTGCACTTGTAGGCACACATATGTGCACACGCACACATATAGTGCACAGATACAAACGTGCACACATGCAGACAAGTATACATGCATGTGTATGCGCACACACGCCCCCACACAAGTGCGCACACAGAGCTCAGATACATGTGTGTGCACACACGTATACATGCATGTGCCTGCATACACATACACACATGCACACATGCGTACACACACAGCTCCTCAGCATTCCAGAAATTTTAGTGAAGCCAACACCATTTGTAGAGCATCCCCATAGTCTGCTGTCATCTGTGGTTTTCAATTGCTACTACCCTTTCAATTAATACATTTGTCATACATTTGTGGAATTACTGTTAGGTTTCACTTTTGCTGATTATTTCGTCCATACACCTTGCTGTGTTACCATCTTAACTACTGTTTTTTCATAATGTTTTATCATCACCAAATGCTTTTTCTCCTGCAAAGTGAGATACATGAGTGGATGTGGGGCCTCTCGCTTCAGTGGTCAGTAGAGTGCAGGTATGGCCAGGGTAAGGAATGAAACTGAATAAAACCCAACGTGAATCTGCATCTTATGCAGTGAGTTTGATTATGACTTCTCAAGAGTGACTCTTTCCTGTGAATGTTGCTCGCATTTTGCATCAAGATCTCTTCCCTCCAACTAGATAAATCTTTATCTGTAATAAATCAGTTCTTGTTGACCTGTGTCATGTTTTGTAAAGTCTTTTCAAGTTTAAAAATCCCTTGGGCATCTTCTTAATCTTTGAAGGTTCATCAAGTCTCTGAAAGTATTAGGAAGCCAGCGGGGAAGGTTCCTGGAGCTAAATTCACCTCCAAGAGAGTAAGCATGGCTGACACATCCCTTCAGTTCTTCCTCAGTCCTCCTCTTGCTTTTGTACACTCACTCACATGCATGGCACACTCACACATGCACTCACATAGACAATATATACACACACACACTCACATAGACAATATATATACATGGAGGCACACATTCACAAATACTCTTTCACATATATACTCAGACACACAGCTGTACACACAGTCACACACACACACACACACACACATATACTCACCAATACAGCCAAACACACACACACTCTCACACAGACACACATACTCACATAAGGTTGTTTAATGGGTACATGGTTTCAGTTCTGCAAGATAGAAATATCCTGGAGACTGAATGCGCAATAACAAATATCCTTAACAGTACTGAGTTGTACACTTAAAAATGGTTAAGATTAATTTTAAGTTATGCACATTTTGCTACAGCTAAAAATTTAAAAAATGTTTTAAGAGACAGATATCCCCTATAAGCAGGTGAATGCAGTAGTTAAATCTTTCATGACTAAGGAGAGAACAACTTGCTGCCATTTGTCTTGCTGGATGGTCCTGCCACAAGGCAAGGAAGCCCAGCAATCCACCACTACTCTGTGGTAAGGTAGACTATGGATGATTCTAGGCCCCAGATAGGAGAGCGCCATGCCCAGGGAAGACAGAAACTCCTGCCCTGGGAAGCAATTAGTGGTGTGGATCTATATCTCTCCTGAAACAAAAAAAAGGAAAGTGGCTGTTGGAAGAATGTTCTTTCCATAGGCCCCAAGCCCTATTGCAATGGCAAATGCAATCTTGCTTTATGCATTTCTTCTTAGGGCTTTAAATGTCAATGACTTTGTGAAAACTCCCAAGGCTTCTAAAAACTGTGGAGGTATACAGAGGGCCATTTCCCTTTGCCAACTACTCAATACTTTGGCTAGAACATGATTATGAACTGTTCACCTAGACTTCCTTTCACCCTCACCCTTCTGGAGTAGCAAGATTTCCCCCTAACTCCTACAGAATCAAGGGCAATGGAGGACAGAGGCTCTCCCAAGAGGTGGACTTGGATTATTCATGTCATAGGGTCTAACATCTTTCTACGAGGCCACTTGTTATTTATATCCATTCATCTTTCTCTGGAATACATGTATAACCAACAAAACTCAGGTCTTGTTCAGCTGGAAAAAAACAGCAGCATCCAGACATAGCTGGGTTTTTTGTTTGTTTGTCTGAGATGTGAAGTTTTGCATGTAAATCAAATAGAGTTTGCAGGAAAATATATCGCCTGAGCAAACACAGTCTGCTCTCTGAGTATTGCCATGAGAAGAAAGATGGTTTGTCTGGAGAGAAGAGTGTTAATACCACAGAAATGAAAACTCAAAATTAAAGGACCAAGTTGAGGGAGCCTGGAATCCCTCCTCCCATGCATTTTCTGTTTACCCACAACTCCCACAGGTGGCAACATATTTCTAAGAGGAGCCAAGAGGCCACAGTGATGTGTTCGGGCATTCCTGTCCTGCCCGTTGGGTAGGCAATGAGGTATAAATGATGACTTTCTTCCAGTTTCTGTCAACAGATCACTGGGATCACGACCCCTTCAGCTGCAGAAGAATGAGAAGGTGTGCCGGGGCCCATACAGTCGGAGGGAATGCACAAGTCCTCAAAGTTCTCATCCTGAGCCAGGGAGACCAGGAGAACAGGGGCATAACTGAATTACCATGGTGATCTTCCCCCTGGAGTTTCCTCTTGCCCTAGGCCATTGTTGACATCACAACAGCAATGACTGGAAGGGAGAGGAGGGACTGGTCATACCACTATGACAGTCCACAGTTTTTTGTGCCAGCCCTAGAACTGCTTGTCCTGGGAGCCTCTCCTCTCCCTTTCCCTGTATTAGAGGAAGTGAGGATGGCAGGAGGGAGGGTGTGCAAAAAAGAGTTAACATAGCAAACCTGAAACTGGCCCTAGAAAGGTCTGCTTGCAAGGTTGGCCCTTGGCGATCATCTGGGAACTTAGGTTTCAAGAGTCTTCCCACCATGCCTTACTGACAAGTGTGGTTCACTGTGCCTTAACTGCAAAAATTGTGGTTTGTGTTGAACACTTGCTTTTCTTCAGGGAGTATAGAATTTGGGTATAAGCTAGGCAGAGAGTGTCTATATGACCAGCCCCCAATAAACACCATGGGAACTGAGTCCCTGGAGAGCAACCCAGGCAGACAGCATTCTACACATGTCACAGCTCGTTGCCGGGGGTTTAAGCACAGTCCCATGGCTTCACTGGGAGAGGACTCTTGAAAGCTTCCACCTGGTTTCCATTGGACTTTTCGCCCAAGTGTCTTATCTCTTTGCTGATTTTGATTTTTGTGTTTATTATATATATATATATATATATATTTTTTTTTTTTTTTGAGTCGACGTCTCACTCTGTTACCCAGGCTGGAGTGTAGTGGCATGCTTATGACCACCACAGTCTTGATTTCTGGGCTCAGGTGATTCTTCTGTCTTGGCCTTCTTAGTAGCTGGGACTACAGGTGCACACCACCATGCTTGGCTAATTTTTAAAAAAATTTTTGTGGAAGCAAGGTGTTGCTATGCTGCCCATGCTGGTCTCAAACTTCTAAACTCAGGCATTCCTCTCACCTCCGCCTTCCAAAGTGCTGGGATTACAGGCATGAGCCACCATGCCTGGCCTATAATATATACATATTTATATATAATCATAGTCATGAGGATGGCTGAGTCTGGTGAGTCCTCCTAGTGAATCATAGAACCCAGGAATAGTACTGGGGACCCCTGACACAGGAGGTGTGGGACTAACTTTGCAGAATGTATTTCCCACACTCCTTTGTTGACTGATTCTACCTGAGTTCAGCAAATGGAATGGAGGGAGAGTGGAAGGGGAAGAAATTAGCAAGCTAGAATAGTTCGTCCCTCCCTATTGACCTCAGACAGCATTGCTGGCAATGACTACTTGTAAATTTCAAACTCCCACCAGACAGGACTATGTGGCTCCAGCTCCTGCCATATAAACCCAGCTTTTGGGCTGTGATGACACAACTCCTCCCTGTTGTTGCCAAGGCAGAGTTGACTAATTTTCCCTTGTTTGGCTTCTTTTCTCTTTTATCACCTGTGTTACCATTCCCCTGACTTAAATTCCATCCTTTAAAAATACCTGAAGTGGTTTTTGTTTTCCTGGCTGAATGCCACCTGTGTAATATTCCTTAAACATATTTACATTGTGCAAACTCCATGCTAGTCAAGGGTTGTTTAGAAATAAAAGACACCATCACATTCTTAAGAACCTCAGAGTCCATGCACCCAGGATATTTCTGTGGCAGTCACATTTTCTGGCACAGTTCAAGGTTCATCATATGATCAGAAACCTTTGTTCTTACTTCTAAGCCATAGGACCATCAGAAAAAGCTCTGTAAAATAAATGGGCTTCAACCACATGCTAGGGCTTAGTGCCAGGGACACCCATTTATTGACTCTGTTAAGTGCAAGGGAAGTCATTGCATTTATGATACCAAGTTGGTGGTTTAGGGGAGTCAGAAAGCCACCCAATGTGTGTATACGTTCATACAACCATTAATGAGTCTCAGACCAAAAGTGACACCAGTGGAGGTGGTTGTGAAGATACAAACTGCCCTGAGTGTACAACTCAACCAAGAGTTCCAGGGGGACCTGGATTCCGCATAACTTCATTTGATGGGTACAAGGGTGGCCACTTGTCTCCAAACCCCATATGGATGAGGGTATCTAGGAATCCTGAACACTCCAGTTTGATATTCGCCAAGGGAACAGCCAGAGTAGGGTGACATCTTCCTTGTAGTCTTCTCTAGAACTCAGCACAGAGTGTGGAAAAGATGGCCTGTGGGTAGGTGAGTGGCCAGCAGCCTCTCTCTGGGAAGCTCTGGCTAGAGTCCCCTCCCCTTGAGTAGTCTAGTGGGGGTACAGTCAAGGAAACAAAATGACTGTACAGCATGAGGAGCACCACAACAAGGCAAACTCCTTGCACGACATTGGAGCAATTTAGGCTGAGATCGATCGGCGGTGTGAACAGGAAGTGGTCCTGTGGCCAGAGAAGGAGAAGAGCAGGGAGTGTATTTCTGGCAGAATGCACAGACTGAGAGGTTCACTGTGCCTTGCACAGGGGGCAGATGGGGATGGCGGCACAAGGCAGTGTGTCCAGAAAGAGTGAAAGAGCCAGGTCCAGAGAGGAAAGCACAGTCTAGCTTGTATAGAACCTTGTCCGTTTAGATTTGGAGTTTATCCTAAAAGCAAAGAGAAGTCACCATAAAAGGACCTTGTGCAAAAAATTTGATTTCAGATTTGATCCCCACCAAGCTCATTCTGACTGCACTGTGGAGAATGGATTGGAAGGGGCTAAGTGAATAGATTCAAGTGATGTCTTAGAGGTGGAATAGAAAATATTTGCTAAAGGATTGGATTTGAGTATTGAAGGAGAGAAAGAAGGATATGTCAAGAATGACACCCATGTGTCTTGCTTGGCAAGTGAATGTGAGGTGGTGGCATTTATTGAATCAGGGAGCTCCTGAAAGGGACCAAATTTTCAGGGGAAGTTCTATATCTTATTTCAGACATGATGAGTGTAATTTGTCACTGGCATATGCTGGGCGAAGATGGTCAGAAGGCAGTTAGATAGGAGAGTCTGAAGCTTTGGAAAAGGTCCTGGCGAGAGACCCAGATTTGGGAGGTATTGGGATATAGCTGGAAACTGAAAAGCATGAGAGCTGAGCTCAAGGGATATCATGTTGTGCTGCAGGCAATCATAGATAATGCAATGTCCCAGAGGCCTCTGTCAGAGATTTTCAAGGAGAGAGTAGGCAACAGGGTCCAATGCATCCAGGTTAAGCAATTGAGAACACAATCCTGTTTTTTGGCTTGAGCCTCAGTCATTAGAGACCCTGAGTGCAGTTTCAGTGGACTAATGGGGAGGCAGTCAGAGGGTAGAAGCTTAGCACTGAAGGGGTGGAGAGAGGAGGAGCAACAGCTATGGAAACATGGGATGAAGGAGGGCTTGAAAAAATGCTGAAGAGACTTGACTTGAAATTGCATCTATACTGCTGGAGAGCAGGAGTTTGAAGATACAGGAGGAAGAGTGGATAAGAGGTACAGCAAAGCCCAGGAGAATAAGTCAAATGGGAACCAGAGTACTTGATTTGGAGAAGAGAGGGTTTGGGGGAGACTTTCCCATTTTGGTAACCGAAAGAAAGAGGAAAAAGATAGATAAGGTTGCAGGCAAGTTCATAGATTTGGTAGCAGAACATTGAGAGAATTCCTAAACAATGGCATCTCTTTCTTTTCTTCTCTATGATGTTAGATCAAGCAGCAGGATCAGAAATTTGAAGTCAGTAAAGGCAGTTAGAAATAGCCATGATTGAAAATAGGAGTATTTACACATAAAAAGCCTTTAAAAATATGGAAAATTTTCTTTTCTTTCTCTGCAAATTTTGAAGATAAATAAAAATGGTTTTCTGAGAAAAAACAAAGTGTTATTTTCTAATGCGTGCAGCATTCTTCAGGGTATTTACTCATCTTTCCTGCAGGAAGTCTTGTGGTCAGACCATGCCTGCAGCTCAGAGGATGATTCAAGATTGCAGGCCATGCCTTATTTGCACAGGAGAGACATGTTACCCTCGCTTGATGCATGGTCACAACTGTCTGTGCCCTGTCTGTAGGAGGGCAGACCCCCCCTTCTGCCAAGCCACACGGGTCAACCCACATGGCCATAGGGTTCCTTTGTGAGGATTCTTCCAGCCCTTCTGACCCAGGGAGGAGTGGGGACAGCAGGGCCATTTGTCTGGTACTCCCAGCAACCCAGGGCGGAGGGGGCGGGGGAGGCAGAATTGGGGCTAGGATGGTGAAGAGGAGCAGGAATGGGAAATGGCTAGCAAGAGGGGTAAGGGCGGGGCGGGGGGCACGCCGAAATAACAGACCGGGCAGCAGAAGTGAACGGAAAGTCCTCAAAGCTCCTCGGATCGCTCCAGCTGTCAAGAAGGGGGGAGGAGAAAACCCCGTGGGACGGGGGAGGGAAGTGAGGACTCTTAGGAGGTTATTTAAGAGCCAACTTTCTTGTCGTTTTTCCTGCGTCCTTTGGAGGAAGTCCCCAGGCGCACGGAGCAAGTCTTGCTGGGAATCCCTGGAGGGGGCGCACGCAGGTAAGCCGCCGCCCCTGCACCCCGGTCCCCAAGGACCGGGCGTCCATTCCCTGCACCTCAGTCCCCGAGGCGAGCCCTCAGACGGCTGCTCCGGACCGGGGCGCGGGTCAGCGGCAGCCCCACTCAGCCAGTTTCGGCTGTTCGCTGGCAACTCCGCACTGCCTACCCCCACTTCTGGGCGGGACCCCACCCCCACCCCCTACTCTCCACAAAACTCTCCTGAAGGCGAGAAGGTCACCGAAACGGAATAAGGGCGGTAGGGTAGGGGCGCTCCCCTGGGAGACAGGCCCCTTTCCTCAGGGGGACAGAGCACTGACCAGGAACACCAGAGGTGGGGGCCCGGTTAGAACGCCCGCCTGGCTGGACCCCCCGCGCATCGCCTTTCCCCATCCTCTCCCTCAGACCCGCCCTGAAGCACCTGCAGGTACCTCCAGGCCTGCACCCGCTCCTGGTGGGCGCCTGGGGTCCCCACTTCTCCCCTGGTAGTTCTTTCTCCCAGCAGAGTGCCGCGCTGTTCTGCACTGTTCTCCCCCAAACCCTAGCAGTCCACAGCCCTCCCTTGCTATTTGCGACCAGAGGAGAGGACCTCTTTCCCTGCCTCCTCTCTCTCCTCCCCTCAGCTTACTAGTGACTGTAAATACATTTATGGATTTCTGTGGATACCTATTCAGATCTCACCCTTCCAGACACTCCTCTCTCCTTCCAAGACCAAATGCCTTAGGAAGTAACTCTCTTGTCCCCAGGGTGTGGCTGTGCCTCCACATGTTTCTGGAACAGTGTCTACTCCCTTGGCCTCTTTAATGGCCACTCTCCATCTTCTGAGGGTGTGCTTGATTTTTTTTTAAAACAGCCAGGTTGCCAGGAGTCATGACTGGGCAATCCAGGTGACTGAGGGGTGAAACTTAATTGGGTCCAGAAACAAAGTCCCCTTTCATTTGGTCAGTTGGTCAACAAGTTCTTATTGGGAGCTGACAGTCAGGTGTGTTTTGTTTAAAATGGCTCTGTGCCATCACAAGCTCCAAGGGAAGGGGAAGTAGGCTTGAAAGGAGGGTGATATTGGCATCGTCGGCCTATGCAGTTATGAACAGCCTTGTTTACAATTGCAGTGGGCCTCTGTCCCACCTACCAACGGCTCCATCTCCTTATCCTCTTCCACATGGTTCTGTTTCCAAAGCAGTTCCTACCGCCTCAGCCCCATCCAGGTTTACTTAAGAATCTTACTGGGCTCTCCCCTAACCCCACCAGACTGTAAGCTGTCAGGGCAGAAATCCTGTTTTGTGCTCTGATGTATCCCAAGTACCTAGATCACAGCCTGATACAAAAAGATTGATCGAATCAAATCACAAATTTGAACGCTTTGGAGGACAACATTTATCTGGACATGGCTGTGTGAGTTTATTCTTAAAAATGACGTATAATATCATAAATCTCTATGAAGTGAGCATAGGTACCACACATGCATACAGCAGTGCAAATTTCTGACAAAGATGTTGCCTTTAGGAGTATTGAGAGTGGAAGATTTCTGCTTTCCAAAATCTTTTACATTTTTCGTTTCTTCAAATAAATCCCTTTCTTGTACTTTCCATATGTTTTGACACACACAAAATTTCCCCAAGATCCTTGGGGAACTGTCTTCCATCATTAAACTAATCCTTGCTGCCACTGCTCAGTTTTTATTTATGTGAAACTCAAAATGTGTTGCTCAAGTGCGATCACACACAGAAATGTCTGCTTCTCTATTTTGGAATGCTGGTCTCAAATATAACTCACTTCACATGCCTTTTCTGTTTTGTTGTTTTGCTTTTCTTTTTTTTCACCAAGGACCTTGTCAAGCTGAGAATGTCAGAAACCTCCAGGCCCGCCTTTGGAGGCAGGAGAGCAGTTCCACCCAACAACTCCAATGCAGCAGAGGATGAGCTCCCCACGGTGGAGCTGCAGGGCCCGATGCCCCGGGGAGTCAACCTGCAAGGTAGGAGCACACCCCGAGGTCCAGACACAGCCAGGCCTGCCAGCAAGCATCCTCTGGCTCCACTGGGATTCCCACAAAAGAACCCTTCCCCCCAGTCTCTGATTTTTATAAAGAAAGGACTCAAAAGCCCTCTTTTAAGTGGCACCAGAGATCCAGATCTTTGTCCCAGTTCTGCCACTTACTGACCCTGTGACCTCAGGGAAGTCACATTGTCTTTCTATTTCTCAACTATTTCCTCTGCAAAACCAGGGTGCTGGATTAGTTAGACCCTCCTCCAGCCCTACTGTTCAATGCTTTTGAGAATTTTCTCTAGCTGGAAGATTCCACTTCCAAAATATTGTGTCTGTTTTGCTTGTCTGGCTTGCACCTCCTTCCTTCTCCCTCCTCCCTCCTCCATCCATTGCTGTGAATTTCAGAGCTGGGGAGAGGTGCCAGACTCTGACAGTAATAGAGATGGAAGCCCTCTATTTCTCTCCAGAGCAACCTGGTGAGCTGGCAAGGCAAGCTGCTTCCTCTGCCTCTTGCCTCTGCCTGATCCCAAGAAACCTGCCCTGAGTGCAGCTGACCTTCTCTCAGTCCTGTCAACTGTGACAAGGCCCAGGTGCCAGCACTGGTTTGGTGATACTGCCATGATTCCCTTGGGCCACAGCAGGGACATTCAGACTCAGTCCCTGCACGGCATTCAGCGGGAAGCCCTTTTTACCAATAGCATGTATGCACCCAAATCCAATTTTGCTCTCAAGGGTGCTCTGTGCTGGGTTTCACTGGGGGGTAAACATTCATTTGCTGGGATACATGAGCACCACTATTTTGGGGCTGTGGGATTGGTTCACTTTGTCAGAAGGAGACCAGTGCTTGAAAGCCCCAGATTGACACAGCCCTCCTGGTAGCAAAAGGAAAGAACAGTGCTGATGACTTACAAATCCAGCAAGTCAGAGACCTGCCCAGACATTGCAGATGATTTCACTGTGCGACTATCAGGTCTAGATGATTTGGTGTCATGTGAAAACAGAGGGATATCCAGTACCATCCATCAGGTACCATCCAAGTTTGGGGCAGGGCTTCACACAATGGAAGGGCATCTTCAATTGAATGTAGAGTTTGAGGGGCTAAAGTGAATTCCTATTTCTGAACTCACTCTCTCAGCTAGTGACCACACTCTAAAACCATACCACAATAGGCATAGAACTGAGTTTAAGAAGACCTGCTAATCGACTAACTTCCATGCTGTTATAGGTTAAAAAATCGAGTCTCCAAGCAGGCAGTTGATATTCACTTCTTCCTGACCAGTCTAAGAGTCTTGTCTTCTTTTTTAAAGAATGCAAATGAAATTAGAAAGCCTGCAGGCATCAAACTATCCAGCAGCTCACCTTGGAGTATTGGTTTTCTAGCGAAATTTTCCTCTAACAGAAAAGACTCTGAGCCCCTGGAAGGGGGGTCCAGCCACTGAAAGAAATGGGAAGTAAGAACAGGAGGCACACAGGCACAGCCACCCTTCCAGGATTGATGAGGAGACACATGAACCCCACAAAGACAGGGGAGGAAAGAGCCTCCTGGCCCAGGAGGCTGAGGATGGCTTCCTGTCTTTTATCTGCTACTTCTTGCTTACTCTGGGATCCAGGGCAAGTCATATAGCTGCCTGAGCCTCAGTTAACCCATAAGCAAAATGGAAGCAATGCCTACCTCACAGACTGTTGTGAGGATCTAGTAAATAGTGACTGTGATAGTATCTGACCCACAGCACACGACCAATAAGTGTCCATTGATCTGGAATGTCAGGAAATCACTAAGTGAATACTTGTTTCTACAAGGAAAATGTAGCCCCTATAAATATGCCAAAATGTTGCCAGTAAAACGTCAAAATTTAGTGCCAGGGAAATTAGGCAGGTAGGTCAACTAAGAAAAAAAACCTGGGGATTGCTGTTTGTTCATTTATTTCTGGAGGCAGAGGTGGGGGGCAGTTTAGCTGAGTTATTCTGAAGAGTCAGTCATTACTTACTTGGCAGTCATATGTGTCCATAACACAAGTGATACTCTGGGATATTCATTAGGGGCCCTGGCATGGGAGTGTGAATGTCCAATGACTATTTGTAGAATGAATGAACAAACACAATCACTTGCAAATTGAATGACTCGTCAGCTCTAGCATTCATCATAATCTTATTATTATTATTATTATTTTTTTTTTGAGTTGGAGTCTCACTCTGTCACTCAGACTGGAGTGCAGTGGCCGCTCCCGGCCACTGTT
>NW_007257520.1:146481-147117 GCF_000164805.1 Carlito syrichta | reverse complement strand
CTCACCTCAGCCTCCCAAAGGCGTGGAATTACAGGCTGAGCCACCGAGCCCGGCTCATAATCTTATTATTAATAACAAGTTTGCAAATATGTACTCATTTAATATTTTTCACACAAATAAGCTAAACGCTACATGCTCTGGGGATAGAGGCCCTGCCTGAACCCAGGAATCATGACAGTAAGTCCCAGATCAGTAGGACAGGAAAAAAATAGCGACACACAAATTGTCTGAACAAGAAGGTCCATCTCTTGGTTACCCTTTGCAGCTCAGATTCCCGTTTCATAGTTCTAAAAGCAGGCTTCCTGGCACTGTCTCAAGTCTTTCCTAAGTCACTCGGGGACTAAACCTGCTAAGGGTCTAGGAAGGCATAGTCACTCATTTAAAAAATGCCATCCTCAGCTGGGCTCGGTGGCTCAGCCTGTAATCCCGCGCCTTTGGAAGGCTGAGTTGAGTGGATTGCCTGAGCCTGCAGGTTCAAGACCCACCTGGGCAACTTTGCGAGACCTCATCTCTACAGTAAATCAAAAAATCAGCCAGGGGTGGTAGCGCATGCCTGTAGTTCCAGCTACTTGGAAGACTGAGGTGGAAGGATCGCCGGAGCCCAGCAGGCCAGGTTGCGGTGGCCGGGAGCGGCCA
>NW_007257520.1:0-146461 GCF_000164805.1 Carlito syrichta | reverse complement strand
CAAAAAAAAAAAAAAAAAAAAAAGCCACCCTCTTGTAGTTCACCCAGTGGCCACTAGTGGCCTCTAAGAGGACTTGTATCTCTGATCACTTAACTGAGGATGATGACTTTGGCTCCAGGAACACAGGTCCTAAGTCAAACTCTCTCCCTGCAGTTTTTCAGTGGTGGCTCTTCCCCAAAGGGATGCAAGCCATTCTTATAAAACTGACTGAGAAACTCAAGGAGGCGAAAAAAGAAAATGCCAGTTTGAATAGTTTGTAACAATGAGCCCAGCCCACCACTGTATAATGTAGTTAATGTTATACAGGTATTCTGAGTGTGTATGATACTCCTAAGTCATGGTTTTGGTGACTATTTTGTTAAGAATTATTCTGGTAAAGATTTATGTTTCAAAATATATAAACTCATGTAAGTTTCCTTTCATGCACACCATAATATTCAAGAAAAATTAGAATATTTGTGGTGACACTGGAATCCCAGACATGGAACTAGCCAGCGTTTGGTGGTCTTTGTATTTTTTAGGCATTCTTAATATCCCCCTGTGAACTCAGTTGTAGCTGAGAAAGTACTGTGATAATCTCCTCAGATTTGAATTTGTATTAATTTCTAATAGATTGTTCTGCTTACTCAGTTGGTGTTTCTGAAAAAGCTCTCTATGGCCTTCCTGGCCTGAAAGGTTATATATAGCTAGAAATGTCATGTTCCACAAGATAACCCTATATTCTTTGACTGGTTTGACTCTGTATTATTAACAATTAGCGACCATCTGTAGCATCAATTGGAATAGTTATTTGACAGATCTAATATGTTAAATTCAAACTGAAAAGCAGACCTAGCTCTACAAAATTCATACATAGGTGGGAACTAGGGGCTTTCAGGCTAGTAGGATCTTATGCCTTTCTGAGAATCTCCTGCATTCCACCACCCCATCAGAATTTAATCAAATGATTAACAAGTTGTACAGAGTAAACTTCTCTGGGTTCTAGGTTTTTGAGAGAATAAGAGAGGCATCCAGGCATCCAGTGCATGGCTAAGAAATACCATTGTATAATAGTATCTCACCTTTCCTTTCAGTTCTTGGAAAAACATATACTGGTGGTCACATATGTGCCAGGAGCTGCACCAGACTCTCCCTGGAGACCCAAAGATGAGTGAGTTAGCCCCTGGTCTCAAGCAACTCTCAGTCTAGAAGACAAAGCACACAAATGAAAGATCATTGCGATCTAGTGTAATAAATACCATAACTGAAATGTGTGCAAATTGTTGTGAAATAACTGAAAGGAGTGTCTAGTAGTGTGGTGGAGTGGGGTAGAGAATGAGGAAGGTTTCATGGTGAAAAATATCTGAATTGGTCCTTAGAAGATGGGTAAGATTGTTCCTGACAGACCAGTGCATGGAAGGGCATTTCTAACAGAGGAAACAGTATGTGCCAAGTTAACAGTGACTAGAGGACCAAAGAAATAAGCCTGAGAAAAAGATGGTAGGGATCACATCACAACAGGCCTTGAAGACCTTACTTTTGAGCCTGCAGATAATGGGGGACTTGCCTAGGATTCTAAGCTGCAGAATTACAAAATATGAAGTGTGTCTTATAAAGTGGTGAGATGAAAATGGGGAGCAGGAGATGATACGTTTGGAAGCCATTCGGATACTCCAAGCCAGAAGAGGAGCAGGACTGCTGGATTTTAGCCCTCGAAGAAGGTGGTGATCTCATTTCTCTTGTTCTAGCGTCTTCTGAGTAGCGAAACATTTCTTCAACATTGTAAGGTGCAGGACATCTTGATCGCAACAATTTTTTAAAAATAAGATTGTATAAGAAAATGTTTTGAATTATTCTAATTAATGATACTCTAAAATCCTGGGTATCCAAGAGAAATGGAGAAGAGTCCTTTTTCCGTTGTTATTTTCCCAATAAACAGACCTGCTTCCACATGGGTAGCATTTATGCCTATAGTTTAGTAGTCATATTATCAAAGAGTGTGTGGAGAATTCAGTTCTCCAGGGAATTCCTGGAATATGAACCTAAGCATTTACCTTATTTCACAATTCCATCTGTGACAGGTATCATCATTCTCTGAAGAATATTTTACAACCTAGGGAGAAAATAATCCATTTTTCATATTAAGGAATGAGTAGGAGGACAGGAAGGCAGCTACTTCTAAGGGGAGATTTTTTTTTAGCAATCCATTTTCTGATAGGTTTGGAATTAAGCTAAATTGTGTTAGGTAGATATTTTGAAAGCTATCACTTTTAAAGAGCGAGCTACCAAGTGTCTAGCTACAGTATCCTTTGAGGAAAAAAAGTGGCTTAGCAGTGAGCTGCACCATTTTGCCAGGAACTGGACTTGGACGGGGGAAGCAAATTCATTTTTTGTTTATGGCAAATGGAGCCTGGATGATGAGAAGACTCTTTCTATCCTAAACTATGTTGTTAAGCCAATAAGCAAAGCAAAAGTCAATGTGCCAGCTTGTTCACTGTGTGCTGCATACTCACTATATGGGAAGGGGCTCTCCTAGGCAAAATGGACAACAGATTGAACTATGATATTTTTATATCGATGCTCATATTTTATGACAACCATCTTCAGAGTCCTTGCTATTATCAGGTAGCATACGAACCAGATATTTGGCTTGATCTGTGGGTGACTATTCATGAGCAATGAAATAATTATTGTTTAATCAATGGTACTGGGTACCTTATCTCCTTTCCCAATACTTGAGGTGATCCCTTGTAAATCCATTGAACTAATGGGAGATTACATGGCTGCCATTTTCTTCTTTTTCTAAAGAATAATCCACCTGCCCATCATAAGCTTGCATGTGTCTTATACATTTGACATGGTCTAGTTCTCAAGGGGTTTACAATCTCCTGACTAAAAATACCACCTATATAAAGATAATATGAAGAGGTCAATGCAAATATAATATAATCATGTCCGTTTGCTGTTTCAGATATTTCTGATATTTCTGGATCCCCAATGCAATTAAAATCCAAACTCCTTAGCACGGTCTACAAGGCTTGTCTGATTGGGCTTTTCTTTCTCTTCCACTGTGGCTCCCACTGCTACATCCTAGCCTTACCAACCACCTTTCAGTTTCTTAAGTAGTCATGCACTTGTTCACCTTGATCTTCAAGCATCCTTCTCTCTCTGCCCAAAGCATCTTAGCCACCTTCTCTTCTACATGGACATCTTGCTTCTCTTTTGAGCAAAACTTATACCTTGCTTCTTCCAGAAAATGTCTTCAAAGCCCCTTCTCTCGTCTGGGTTAGGGGCTCTTCTCAGATATCCACCACACAGAGCCCTATATTTCCTTTATCAGAGTATTTATTACACTGCATCATAATTATATGTTCATTTTTAAGTATCTACCCTAGGCATTTACTTAGCTTATAGTTATTAAGGAGTTGCCTAATCAACATTTATATCCATGTCTTGGGTGACAACATAAAATATCACATTTATGAAATTCCTAGAGGAAAGAAAGCTAGCGAGAATATTAAATTAAATATATTGAATACACACTTAGGGTGACCCTCTAAAATTATCTTATCTTTGGGACAATAAACCAAATTCAAAAAAATTAATATGGACACATATAAGGCCTTAACATTGAGTTAAGAAAAAAAACAATTAAACAAATAAATATGGCTAAAGAACAACATGAGTGAGTAACTCGTAGGGGTCTGAATTGAATTCTAACCCACTATTGAAAGAAATGACATTGAACTTTTTTAAAAAAGGTTTTTCTTCACCAGATGCTTCATATAAATCAACAGTAAAAGTGTCCAAGACACTACTAATATCTTTCACTGAAATAATAAAAATATACTATTTATTTTAAAAAGATGTCATGGTTTCATCATTTTTTATTGAACAAGCCACAACCAGAGTAATGTACTTAATCCTAGAGAAAGCTTTTTCAAGAGAAAAGTTGACAAAATAGAATATAGTACAAAACAGACTGGTGGGTAAAAGTTCTAGAAATAATTTCTTAAAGAACAGTTGCAGAAATAGTGAAGGTTTTACTAGGAAGAAAACCTAAGGGAAGTCTTTAAATACCTATAGAGTGCTAGATGAAATGAATAGAAGACTTATTCTATATTTATCCAGGAGTCAGAATGAGGATCCATGGTTAAAAAAATTACAAGGGAGCAGATGTCAGTTCATCTTAAGAGAATTTTTCAAATAATTAGAGTTTTTTGAAAATGAACTCTTTGCCCTGTGAAATAGTGAGTTCCCTGTTCAGATGGAGGCTGAAAGCCCAACCACTAGGGCTTTCATGAAAATGTTCCATGCAATACATAGAGAGTCACCAGATTGTCCAGAAAGTGCCCTGTCCTTGGAGAGTCTATGAGGCTATAATATCAGTATATTCCTTTCACTGGTGCTGGTGAATGGAGAGATGACTAAACCTATTTCTGAGGACTTAGGTTTTTAGCTTTAAAAAAAATTTACTAAATGACATTGTGCTAAGAAAGAGAACCAGATGAGTCGATTACTAAGGCTTTTTTCAACTGGGACATTTATGATTCTCCAGCTCTTTCTTAAGTTGGTTTATCACTAGGGATTGTGACCTTAATAAGACCAAAGAACTTAGAAGAAAGGGCAGAGAGAGGTCTAGAGAATTAAACATCTTTAGCCCACGGCATAATGGAAAGAAAGTGCCCTTCAGGGGGACATGTACTACAGCATGGTTCTGAGATGAGGTAAAAATAAAACTGTACCTTGCACTTTCTGTTTGCTGTAATGTTGCAGTTGGAATAACCCATGGAGCACTGTGCCATGTAAAATGGCTCTGTCCGAGTTCACAGTCCATGAGTCACAGTAGGCCCAAGAACCGTTTCATTGCTATCTCATTTCATCTTGTAAACATTCTTAAGATATTAGTATCCTCATCTTAAAGGTGAGAAAACTCAGATTCTAAAAGGCAAAGTGCCTTACCTAAGAAATTTTGACACCTGAGATTCAAACTCAGGAGTGCCAGAACCTGTATCAACAGCGTTTCAGGGACTCCTAGACTTTAGAACCAAAAAAAAATCTTAAGAAGCCCAACTTCCTGGGCTTACCTATGAGAAAAAAATGTGAGACCCAAGTGGATCAGGCCTCCTGCTCAGTATTCCTGAGCAAAAGCAAAAGAAGCCATTGGAGTATAGCCGGGTGATGCCCCAGCATAGGTCCAAGCTCAGCAGCTGTGCTTCCTGTGCATACAATACCTGCAGCCATGAGGGCCACAATGTCGCAGGCAGGGGCAGGGACAGAGGGGGAAAGCAAGAAGCCAATGCACCTCCAGCCACCCTCCCAATCTTCTCTCCCCAGTGACCCTTTAGAGCTCCAGATGCACATACAAAGTCTTTAGACCAGATCTTTCTTGCCTGTAAGGGATGGGGACTACTTTTAGACGGAAAGAGGCCATGTTTGACCCTTCCTGGGGTAAGAGGAAAATTTGGATTAATGGCCAACTTTGTCTTTGAGATGTCCCTTTGAGGCTTTGTCAGATTTACTAAATAAAAGGAGTAAGAAAATGGAGTGGTTATTCCCTACTTCTCCCTAATTAGTTATATAGTGAGGTGGTAGTCACGATGGGGTGTGCCTAACGTAACGAAAACCTGCATAAGACTGAGAATCTGAAGATTTCGCCTCTGGTCCTAGTTTCCCTGTATCGAGATCGCTCATGTAGACATTTGTCTGCCTATAGTGAGTCTGTGTGGTCTGAAATGAGATCCAAGTGGAAAACCTTTTAGAAACTCTCTTCAAAAACAAGAATGTTGCAGTAGTCAGATTCTCAAGTCTGTGTCCCCCATCCCTCATAGAGTTTCATCAGCGGACTTTGCTACTTGCCTTCTTCAGGAAAAATAATCTCGTTTTTTGAGATTATGTTGGAACTAAAGTTAAGTAATTGTTTTCTTTTGTATATAGACTACCTTAATGTCACGAGTGTCCACCTGTTCAAGGAGAGATGGGACACCAACAAGGTGGATCACCACACTGACAAGTATGACAACAACAATTTGATTGTACGTAGAGGGCAGACTTTCTACATCCAGATTGACTTCAACCGTTCATATGACCCCAGAAGGGATCTCTTCAGGGTGGAATACGTCATTGGTGAGTGCCATGTGCAAGCGCTAGTCATGACACCATGGGTCACATTGTAGAAAGAGGTGGGTACAGGTGTGATTGCATTATTTCCTAGCATCATACTTCAACAATAGCTGAAGCTGGAATTACATCCAGCTTCTGGATGACCCTGGGCTCTAAGATGGGCAGTGTAATGCCAAACATCAATAATTTGGGCCTACCCAGGGGAAAATCTAGTATAAATAAAAGTAAGTACAATTGGTACAAAATGTTGCTTAACTAGATTATTTTTCCCCAAATAGTTTTGACAACCTATAGTTTGTGACTTTTAATTTATCTCTGTGATTTAATTGGTCTCATGTGCTGGAAAATATTTGCAAATCTGAGCATACGATCTCCATATATGCATTTTCCAAAGTTTGTTCTGCTCTAATCTAGTCCCATGGGATGGCCCATGAAAAATGGATGGTCCAGTAAAGTTCACTCAACACTCTATACTCTAATCTCTTGAAGACTGACAATGCATATTAGCTTCAAGAGTACCACTTAACTTTGTTTAGTCTGGCACTTCTCAAATTAATTTGGTCTTGGAGCTCTTTTATTACATTACAGCTATTAAGATTTGACACATCTTGGTGCATAATTCTCTAGGAATTTACAAGAGTATCAAGGAAACACATGCACAGAAAAGTGAGGGTGGCTCAGTGTAAGGAAATCCGTCCATATAATCCCATACACAAATTAAAGTATTAAGCAATCCAATCAATAGTCACTGAAAGGTACATGATAAAATTCAGCAGTCATTTAAAAAAAAAGTTTAAGTAAAACAAAAGAAGAGGAAATTTTTTCAATTATAATGAAGATTGTTTACCATAGAACAGCACTTTTTGATATCCTAAGTGGAAAAAAGTTAACAAATTTAATTATAATCAGAATTTAGACAGAAATGCCTAAATGCCATTACTTCTTTAAAAAAAATTGCTCTAAAGGTTTTTGCAAATGAACAATATAAGAGAAATATCTGCTATCAACACTGGGAAATAAGAGATGAAACTATGTATTTTGACAATACCATGATTGTGTGTGTGCGTAGGAAACCCAACAGATTTGAGAAAACCATAGTATTGACAAAACTTTGTACATAAAAATCAATAGCTTTTATCTTCTCTAGCACTAAACACCTAGAAAGACAAATAAGAAAAAAATATTTCACATACTATAGTCAAAACTATGAAATATAAGACTAAGCTTTAAAAAAACAGGATATACAACATATATAAACCAGCTATTCAGTCTTTTGTATTCCTTTTTCTTTTTTTAATTTTAAAGATGTGGGGGTACAAGTCAGGATTGGGTCCAGAAGTGGTTTACGTACAGGTGAAAGTTTGGGCTCCCATTGGACCTCACTTCACCTGGAATGGGATGATGCACCCTTATTAATATTGTGCTCCCCCTGCTCCTCCCTCCCTTGGCAGTGTCCTCCTACTGCCAGTCCCTTTCTTGTAGTATTATGATAGCTGTTCAGGATCCACTTAGGAGTGAGAACATGGGGTACTCAGTTCTTTGTTTCTATGATAGATCACTGAGTATGATAGACTTTAAATTCATCCAAGTTGCTGCAAAGTCCATAATTTTGTCGTTCTTTATTATTGCATAGTATTCCATTGTGTATATGCACCACATTTTAAAAATCCAGTCCACTTTCAATTGGCAGCACGTTTGGTTCCATGTTGTTGGTATTGTGAATTGTGCTGCAATAAACATACGTGCACAGGTATCTTTTCTGTAGAATGATTTGAGTTCCTCCGGATATGTTCCCAGAAGGAAGATTGCTGGGTTGTATGGAAGATCAATTTCTAGTTCTTTTAGAAATCACCACACTGTTTTCCATAGAGGCTGAACTAGTTTGCATTCCTACAACTGTGTAAGTGTCATTCCCTTTTCTCTGCATTCTCACCAGCATCTGTTGTTTTTTGTTTTATTAATGATGGCCATTCTTACTGGAGTTAGGTGGTATCTCAATGTGGTTTTGATTTGCATTTCTCTGATGATTAGTGAGACTGAGCATTTTTTCATGTGTCTATTGGCTGTTTGTATGTCTTCTTTTGAGAAATGTCTATTCATGTCTCTTGTCCACTTTTTGTTGTTGTTGTTGTTGTTGAGTTGGAGTCTCACTCGGTTGCCCAGACTGGAGTGCAGTGGCAGCTCCTGGCCACTGCAGCCTCGCCTCCTGGGCTCTGGTGATCCTTCCGCCTCAGCCTTCCGAGTAGCCGGAACTACAGGCATGTGCAACCACACCCGGCTGATTTTTTGATGTATTGTAGAGATGAGGTCTCGCTGCCCAGGCGGGTCTTGAACCCACGGGCTCAGGCAATTCACTCACCTCAGCCTCCCAAAGGCACGGGATTACAGGCTGAGCCACCGAACCCGACTCTTGTCCACTTTTTAATGGGGCTGTTTGCTTTTTGCCTTTTGGCACGTTTGAGTTCCTTGTAGATCCTAGATGTTAGGCCTTTGTCAGATATACAGTTGACAAATACTTTTCCATTCTGTGGGCTGTCTCCCTTCTCTCTTGATAAGTTTATTTTGCTTTCAGAAGCTTTTCAGTTTGATGAGATCTCTTGTCTATCTCAGCTCTTATGGCATGGGCATTTGGGGTTTTGATCAGGAATTGGTTGCCTAGTTCAATTTCTGTAAGGGTGTCTCCCACGTTTTCTAAGAGTCTTATAGTTTGAGGTTCTACATTTAGGTCTTTGATCCATTTAGAGTTAATTTTTTTGTATGGTGATAGGTATGGGTTCTCTTTCATTCTTCTGCATGTGGTCAGCCTGTTTTCCAGCACTATTTGCTGAATAGGCTCTCCCCAGTTGTTGTTGGTGGAGACTTTGTCAAAGATGAGCAGATTGAGAAATTGAGATTTTGCTTCCAGAATCTCTGTCCTGTTCCACTGGTCCATATGCCTACTCTTATACCAATACCAGGCTGTTTTGGTTATTGTAGCCTTATAATAAAGTTTAAAGTCTGAAAGGGTAATACATCCTGCTTTGTTTCTTTTGCTGAGAATTGTTTTGGCCATTTGTGGCCGTTTATGTTTCCATATGAATTTCTGTATTGTCATTTCCAGGTCTGAGAAGAATGATGTTGGTAATTTAATGGGTATTGTGATGAATCTGTAGATTGCCTTGGATAGGATGGACATCTTAACAATGATGATTCTTCCAACCCATGAACTTGGGATATTTTTTCTTTTTTGTGTGTGTCTTTGAGTTCTTTGAGCAGTGTTTTGTATTTTCTGTTGCAAAGATATTTCACTTCTCTGGTTAGGAAGATGCCAAGATATTCCTTTTTTAAATGGCTACTGTGAATGAGAATGTGCTTTTTATTTGGTTCTCTGCCTGTTTGTTGTTGGTGTATAGAAATGCAACTGTCTTTTGCATATT
Organism: Carlito syrichta; assembly: GCF_000164805.1. Taxonomy (NCBI): domain Eukaryota; kingdom Metazoa; phylum Chordata; class Mammalia; order Primates; family Tarsiidae; genus Carlito; species Carlito syrichta. Next base: position 136,943 of record NW_007257520.1, on the reverse strand, counting down.
AATTTTATACCCTGGTACTTCGCCAAAGTCCTTTATCAGTGCAAGGAAGTTTTTGACAGATTTCCTTGGGTTGTCCAGGTATAGGATCATATCATCTGCAAAGACAGATAGCTTAACTGCTTCTCCTATTTGGAAATCCCTGATATCCTCTCGTCTGATTGCTCTAGCTAGGACTTCCAACACTATGTTGAACAGGAGAGGTGAGAGTGGACAGCCTTGTATTGTACCAGTTTTCAGGGGAAATGCCTCTAATTTCTGTTCATTTAGTAGTATGTTGGCAGTAAGTTTATCGTAGATGGCTCTTACTATTTTGTGGTATGTTTTCTCTATATTTAGGTGTTCAAGAATTGTTTTTTTTTTAAATCAAGAATGGACACCGGATTTTGTTGAAAGCCTTTTCTGCATCTTAAGATATAATCATGTGGTTCTTGTTTTTACAACCGTTGATGTATTTAATTACAATTATGGTCTTGCAGATGTTACACCAGCCCTGCATCTGGAGATGAAGCCTACTTGGTCATGGTGGATGATTTTTGAGATGTGTTGTTGGATCCAATCTGCTAGAATCTTGTTGAGAATTTTTGCATCTCTGTTCATCAGGGATATTGGTCTAGCTACTCAATCTTAATAAAAGATGTGAGAATCCAATGAAAAGTCAAACATGTTCTTGGATGTTAAATCTCTCACTGTGTATTTTTAAAGTCTCCCAACATGTTGTTCAATGAGTACAAAATTTCAGTTAGGAGAAATAAGTTTTAGTGATCTATTACACAACATGCTGACTATAGTTAATAACAATTTACTGTATACTTCTAAGTTGTGAAAAGAATAGATTTTAAGTGTTCTCATCACAAAGAAATGACAAGTATGTGAGTTGCTAAATATGTTAATTAGCTTAGTTTAATCATTCAACAAAGTGTACATAAATCACATTTACCCAAAAAAGTATACAATTTTTATTTGTCAATTTTAAAAGTCTTTTAAAATATGTAAATTTAATACATTTCCAATTAAAATTTCAATGAAATTTTTAGGTTTTTTTTCATTTCTATTTTGGAGGGGAGCCTGTATAAAATAACCTTAAAGTTCATTTGGAAGACTAATTGCCTAATGATAACCAAGAACACTATGCAAAGAAATAAGAGTATTTTATATCAGAAATTGCTATCAGAAGATATTATAAAATATGTGATATAATACAACAGAGAATACAGAAATCCATTTTAATATATGAGTTAATATAGTTGTTGGTTTCATGGAGTAAGAAAAGTATATGGGTTTTTTTGTTTGCTTGTTTTTAAATAAATGATACTGGCTCTTCAACTGGAAGAAATTAAAAAACTGACTCTAATCTTATACCATATATAGTAATATACCTCAGATGGTATAAATATTAATGTAAACAAATAAAAAACTCACAAAGCAATTGTGTGAAAAAAATTAAGAGACTTAACTAAGACTGGAAACTGATACTGTAAAAAAAACAACTGCATACAGTCATGTGCCACATGACAATGTTTCAGTCAACAATGGACTGTGAACATGACGGTGGACCCATAAAGTTGTAATAGAACTGAAAAAATCCTGTCGCCTAATGATATCATAGCTGTTGTAATGTCATAGCACAATTGCTAATTTTTAATAAATTTTGCATAGCCCAAGTGTACATTGTTTATAAAATCTCCAGTAGTGTACAATAATGTCCTAGGCCTTCACATTCATTTGTCACTCACTCACTGACTCACCCAGAGCAACTTTCAGTCCTGTAAGCTCTATTCATACTAAGTGCCCTATAGAAGGTTAACACTTTTTCTCTTTTATGCCATATTCTTACTGTACCTTTTCTACATTAGACATGTTTAGAGATGCAAATGCTTATCATTATGTTATAATTGCCTACAGTATTCAGGGCAGTAACAACCTGTACAGCTATGTAACCCAGGAGCAATAGACTCTACCATATAGCCTAGATATATAGTAGGCTGTACCATCTAGGTTTGTAAGCAGTCTGACAATTAAGTTCACAAACTCATCTGAGAAAAAGCGCTACATATTTCATTGCTGAATATCACTACATCCACTTTCTAAGTACTCCCCTTGGAAAGCTATGCAACAATGCCAGCATCTAGTCTATCCAAAGCAGTTTTGGAACTCTTTTTCTGGAATGGCTATTAGAACTGTCATTGTATTATCCTTTATGTCCTGAATGCCAAAAAAAATTTCTTCCTTTCAATATTTCCTTTATTTGAGGGTAAAGAAAAAAGTCACTGGTGGGCAGATCAGGTGAGTAGGGAGTGTGTTCCAATACAGTTATTTGTTTACTGGCTAAAAACTCCCTTGAAGACAGTTCTATGTGAGCTGGTACATTCTTGTGATGCAAGAGCTTCTTCAGGACCATTTTTGCACACACCTTTCTCATGCCAAAATTTTCAGTTAAGATTTTTCTGTTTCTCTATTGATGTTTATTTGGTCTCCTATGCTTCTCACAGTCAGTTGACAATTTTGATGTTCTATTCGACAAATTTTTGCAATGTTTTTGTCAGTTCTACTGGCCATCCTGACCTCTCTTCATCAGTGACGCTTTCTCTCCCCTCAGAAAAATGTTTCATCCATTCGTACACAGCTGTTTTCTTCATGGCATTATTCCCATAAACTTGAACTAACATGTCCCTGATTTCACTTCTACTCTTGCCAAGTTTAACAAGAAATTTAATGTTTTTATGTTGATCTAATTCAAGTTCCGACATTCATGTGGTGGCAAACAAGAGCATGCAACAACAATAATGAATGTCACTCAGTAAGGCACTGTCACACATCAACACAAACACAGCTGTGAGACACTGATATACCAAGGTAATGAAACCTTACTGAGTTGTTTGTACAATGCTGCCAACATAAGCACATAGTGGCAAGTTCCCAGACTTAATTGTCAGACCTTGTAAGTACTCTATGATGTTTGGACAACAACAAATCATCTAATGATGCATTGTACTCCATGCATGACAGCAAACATCCGTTTGAAATTCTGTCCACAGTTCTGCAATTATGAAGGAATTTTTATTTCCACGTTTATAGACAAATATTTCAGGCAGGGAGAAAAGGATAGGGAAACTTCAGCCTTGAATTGTACTTGTCTGAGGTCTGAGACACTCTCCCACTGGCCATTCCAAAAATAATTGTCATAATGAAAGTCTTGGAAAGAATGGTAAGATAGGTGTCTTAGGTTGGGTTTCCAGGAAATAAACTCTGAGTAGAAGACTTGTGTGCAGAAGTGTGTTGGGAAGTGCTCTCAGGACCAACATCTGCAAGGGAATGAAGGGTTCAGTGTTAGGCAGAGGGAAGAGTTGAACCTCAGTGCAGCAAAGGTCTCAGAGCATCCCAAGGGGGGTCTCTGGAGATGGTTTGGACTTTCAGAGTTGTCCCACCTTAAAGGGTCCTTTATTGACTGAGGTTGTCTTAGTATAGTTGGTTCTCTGTGGCTGAGGGAAAACCCCTGGAAGCAACTAAATGAATGAGAGCTATCAGCTACAAACACTCTCAAACACGAGAAAGGACTGGGCAGCATATCATAGCATTCACTACAGTTAGCATTTCAAGTCTTTTTCACATAAGAATTAGTATTACTTTTGTTCTTTCAGTAAAAAGTGGAGAAAAAGCATAGATAATTTGATTTGAAGATAAAAATCTATGCATTTTAAAACTAACATGCATTCAACACTTTCACAGAGCCCATGAATTAGGCTGTATTCCATTATGTGTGGCCCGTTATTGGCATTATGACTTTTGAAGATTTTCTATTTCCCATTTTATTATAGATACAAGAAAGGAAAATGACAAAATTCCCCACGCCACTATATGGTATATGAGAAATCAAGCACATTTCTAAGGGGCCTTAAGGGACTAACAGTAGAGGTCTTATCTTGATGAGTGTCCTCTCTGCATCTCATGTCATTCATGAAGTTACACAACAACCTCAACTGCCCTGCTGCCATAGTGCTAAGACTGAAAAAAAAGAACATTGTTGAGTATTCATTGGGGAAATAATTATCTTACAATGAAGTACTTGTTTCAATAGAACTAAATAAAAGCAGATTTTAAAGGTAATTGCTGTAATGAGAAGAGACAAGTATCAAGTGTGAACTAGAAATGAAATTAAGTGCAAAGACTTGTATAGACAGATGTTCGTTAATTTGCAGAAACCCAGGAAGTAAAAATAATAATTTAAAAAATAGAAAAGCGATCACTTTTTTAAAAGGACACATAAAAGAATTTCTATCAATACTTCTTTGAGTATTTATAGCATAAGATTTATCAACGAAGATTGATTTGCTTGTTAAAAAAACATAGCTATTGCATACTGTAAGCTATTATATTAAAAACACAAATAACTTTACATATAATTGCTTCCAATTTGCCTTCAGTTCTTTATTAGTGTCCTTTTCTCTTTCCCTGTGATTATATACAAGATGAGCTGGGATGTATTAATACACTGGATTTTTCCTGTGTTGTTGTCCTCAGAACCTAGCTCATAGGATTTATTTATAAGTGATTCTGCCATCTAACTTCCTTCCTTCCTTTGATTCCTTCTTCTGTTTTTTTTTAACATTTTAAATAAATAGGTTCTCTTGGATGGTCCCAGATTAACCTATGTGTGCTGACCTTCCTAATAGAGGAAGGTGAACAGGAAAGCTAGTGCCATTACCTGGCCAGGGCTTGATGAGCTTGTGCTGCAGGGAGTCTCTGTGCTCTGATAGCTGCATTCATTAGTTGCTGGCAGAGCACAGCTATCTCTTTGAGTTAAGTGGACGGTGCTAATGAATTTGAAGAGGTAGCTGTGCCTAAACAATGTGCCTGGGAGTTTGCAGGGTCTTTTATCTCTTTCCACCCCTGAACCTGAAGCCATGACAATCATGGAAGGCCCCAGGAGCAGGACATGAATCACAGGTTTTGCTAACCTGTGACTGGGACTGTGAAAGCTTGGGAACAGCTTGAGGTGTTAATTTGCTGTTACCTTAACATGGGTCTCCTACATCTTTGACACTCAGTTGAGGGAGAAGTTCCCAGACATAATCCTTACCAGTTCTCCCCCTCAAAACAATAGAGGTTACCTTACCTGGGGAGCCCTACGATGTAAGAACAGGATCCGTGAACAGATTTTTTTCTCCCTGGAGTCCAGTCACAGGACACCAAGAGTGCCAGGGACAGTATGTGAGATTTTTCTGACATTTTCCTTAATCCTTTCATGGTCCCCATAGCTCTAAGCTTCATATTTCTGGTCACAGCAGAAAAAAAAAGAGGGGAGATCTTGTATCAACATGACCTACCCCTCTTACAATGAAAACAAAGGTTTTTCCAGAAGTTCCATTTATGTCTCGTTGGATGCTCCTTATCTGTAAGAGAAGCTATGAAAGTATTTCCTTTATCCAGTGTCTTTCAAGGAGAGGGACAAGGGATCACGGAGGATGGGTGCTGGTAGACCCCCAGTGAAGCATGCTAGGCATCCCTTTTAGCTTTGCCATCCTGTGAGTATAAAAAAGCAGCCCTAATGCTAGTGGTACTGAGATAGGTCATTTGTCACGTGCCCCAGCATTTCCAGGAATGGGTCAATTGCACATGTTCTGAATCCTTAACCCCATAAAACATTGAAACATCATTACCAACACTTCAGTATTTCTATTTCACTGATTTCTTGAGTAGCATTTAATGAAAGCCAATTGGCCTGTCAGACTCTGATATGCTTTCAGGATAAGAGTGACGTGGATGATTCTCATTCGAGATAGCTTGCTCCAGCTCACTTGTGGATTTAGAGGATTTATCTAAATCCTGATAAGTATAATACCAGATTATACTTATCAGGTGTAATCTGGGGTAAATACTTTACTCCAGATTATACCTCTCTTGAAGGATATTCAAGACTGGAGAAGAGATGTTTAAAGGAGAGAGAGTAAGAGCCTGGCTTAGGTCAGTGGTTACAGAAATGGAGAGGAATGGTGGGATTTAACAAATATTTAGGAGGCAAAATCTACAGGACTTGTTATTGGTAGTCTGTGTGGGGTAAGAGGGAGAATAGTCAAGGTTGACTTCCCAGTTGCTGGCCTATTTGACTACGATAATACATGTTAGCACTTCCAAGCAAGGTAAGGAATGCAGAGGATTCTGAAGAAAAAGAATCTGGTGCCATGCAGAAGTGCTGTGCCCTTCCCATTTAATTCTTCGAGCATCCCTCTGGGCATTAGATTATGGTCTTCTTATTTTTCAGATGAGATATGGGTTGTAGTGATTAAATACTTTACCCCAGATTATACCTGAGAAGTGCTACGACCACAATTCAAACCCAGAGAGCCTCTCCTAAGCTCATGTATGCCTCCCTCCATGAAAGAAACGTCATCAAGGAGACAGTGGAGGTATGAATATAATTCAGTTGGAACCTTGTGAGTTTCAAGTACTTGAGGGACTTCAAGACAAACATGTCCAATAGACAGTATAAGTCTATTGAATTTAGGGAGGAGGTTTGGGTTGGGCAGAGAGAAATGTGGACATCATGCACCCATGGATAGGCAAGCTCCTTTAGAAAAGGCCCAAATCCTGGAGAAAACAACTCTTAGGGAAGAAGTCCAAAAACTAGAGCTCCTAGAAGAGACAAAGAATATATGATCAGATAAATGGAAGGCAAATCAGGGAAGGACAGTGTCACTGAATCTAAGACAGCTGGGTGCTTAAAGAGGAAAGAGTGACCACCTTTATCAAGTACAACAAAGAGATACATTGAGGTAAGAACTTCTATTGGACTCAGTGGTCAGGGAGATACCTGTTACTTGGGGAGAATCCAAATTAGATGAGATGTGAGGAGGTGGATGCAGCGAACTTGAATTAATCTCTAAAACGATTTGAAGAAGAAGAAAAGAAAATATGAATAGTAGCTAGAGAAGAATGTGGGTTAGATGAAGGATGCTTTGATTTGAGTATTTGTTTCAGGATTGGAGGAACCTGAATGTACCTATGTGGGCAGAGGGGAAAGAATCAGTCAAGGAAGAAACTTAAAGTTTTAGGAGAACCATTGGGTAATGGGAGGGGAATCCTAGAGGAGGTAGAAGCCTGGAGTGCGGAGGTTCAGGTGAGGGACTGACTAGGAAGAAGAGTCCCTATCGTTGGAGGGTGTCAGGAAAAAGGTGAGGGAGAGTATGAATAGCTTCATTAGAGAGATGTGAACTGAGCATTGTACCTGACAACCTCATGCTTTTCCAATAGATAGAAGGTGAGCAGGTGCTGCAAGAGCTTAGGGGGGAAAGAAGCATTCTTATATCTATAAGTATCACATAAGGCTACGTCTCCCCATGGATTTTTGTTTCATAAAGTCCAGAAAAAATTCACCATACTGATGCGTGACTTTCATCTACATAACACAGTGTCTCTTTTGAGAAATTTCTTGCCCAAAATTACTCAGCTGGTAGGTATAGAAAAATATTTCTTAACCTACGCTATTTCAATTATTTTATGCTGCATTTTGGTGGAAATAGGCTACCTATTTCATCATTTTGAAGGAACATTTATATAGAATATCATTTCAAATTTTTGCTCCTTTAGGTTTCTGCATTGATGATCAATGTGTTTATTTTTAAGCATCTCTGTGAGGTGAGTAATAATGGCATCTAAGAAACTAGGACAGTATTTCCCAGAGTGTGTTCTCTATGAATATCTGTCATGTGGGATGCTCCTTGGAGGAAAAAAAAAATCCCGTGGTGAAATACACTTGGACCATGCTGTGTTTTGGGTCTCTTCTCAGAGAACCCCAGTGCACATTAGTATATTAAAGTCTGTGAGTAGGCATACAGTCAAAGACAAATCTTGTTTGGCCCAATGTTTCCCAAAACTGTTTTACTACAAACACTACCCTCTAGTGTTTTCATTTGTTTGGTTTTTGTTTTTAAATATCCTCCAACAAAATGTAGAACTAACTCTAGGGAATGCCAAACTATAGAACACTGAGAAGGTTGGACTATAGAACCTGGCTGGATTTATAGTCTATGTATTGTGGTAACTTAATATAATATCCATTTTTTTTCCTTTTTTACACTTAAGATTTTGTGTCAACATTAAAATAACTATCTGTTTGATATTCATATTCAGTGATTTTTCTTTTCAAAAATGCTTTTAAGAAATTATTTTGCATGTTTAGATATTTATATTCCAGATTTTTATTTGGCTTCTTTTTTCCATAAAGCCATTTACTTTCTTTTTAACTATATTTGTTGAATTCTTATTGAATGCTTTGCATGTGCAAAACACTATATTGAAATTATGGTAGTAAGATATACTCATCTCCGGCCTTCAAAAGACTGGAGTCTAGAGGGACAGTCTGAAAGGAGAAGTTTTATTCAGGACCAGCCCCTTGGGAAAATGCTTGGAGAGCACCTTAGAGACAGTGACAAATGTCAAGAATGTTGAAGGAATCCCCCTAGAAAATACTATTTGAGGTGGGTTTCAAAGAATGAGTACAAGTTGACCCAATAGAAAAAGGTATATGTTCTAGAAGTGAGAGAGAGAGAGAGAGAGAGAGAGAGAGAGAGAGAGAGAGAAGTTCAGTGGAGCATGAAAACATGGAAACATATTGATTGCTTTGTATGGGTTAATAAGAAGTTTAGACATTATTTTATAAACAGCCAGAAGCCTCTGTAGAAGAGCCTTAAATAGAGTATCATGAAAATCTGATTTTTTTTTTTTTACTTTTTAGATTACTGTAGCAGAAGTATAGTAGATAAATTGGAAGACTAAGATTATTGTCAGGATATTGTTGAGACTTGGAAAAAATTGTTTATAAATATATGATAGGAGAAATGTGCTCCATGATTCTGTATGATTTTTTCCTTTCTTTCTTTGTCTCAAAGGAACTTGTATTTACTTCTATAACACAAAGTAGTAAAATTGGCATAGTCTTTTTTTCATAGTAAACTAAGACTCACCTGTAGTAAAGTAACACAGGGTAGTCTAAGGACTACCAGTGTACTCCAGTGGCTGGCCCTCTGCCATTTGTGGGATTATCTCAGGGATGACAGCTTAGATGATAAAAGAACTGGATGCAGCATGATGGGGGAAGAGGGTCGGTCCTCAGACAGACCTCAGTCAGCACCCCAGCTCTACCATGGAGGGCAGTGGCAAAACTGCTTAACCCCCTAAATTACTGTTTTCTCAGCTGAAAGGAGGGATTATAATATTAACTTTAAACATCCATTTACATATTAAAGGAGACAATATGTACTAAAATATATTTTAGTTCTCACAACAAAATTTGAAAGCAGGGAGTGTAGGGATAAACCTTATAAAAAATGTGGAAACCAAAATTCACAGGGATTAAATGATTTACCTACGGCTGTGGGAAAGGGATCTGAACATACATTTCTCAAAAGAAGACACAGGAATGGCCGAAAGATATATGCAAAGGTGCTCAGGACCACTAATCATCAGGGAAATGCAAATTTAATCCACAATGAGATGTTGTCATCCCACACCTGTTGGAATGGCTATTATTAAAAAAGATAAATGATAACGAACCTTAATGTGGAGAAAAGAGAACCCTGTACATTATTGGTGGGAATGTAAATTAGTACAGTCATTTTGGAAAATTGTCTGAACTTTTCTCAAGAAACAACAACAACAAAAAATAGAACTATCATATGATCCAGAAATTTCACTACTGGGTATAAATCCAAAGGCATTGGAATCAATATGTTGAAGATCTGTTTGCACTCCCATGTTTATTTCAGCATTGCTCATAATAGCCAAAATATGGAAGCAACTTGAGTGTCCATCAAATCTGGGATGAATGGATAAATAAAATGTGATATACACATACACACACAATGGAATACTTCTGAGCCTTAAAAAAGAAGGAAATTCTGTCATGTGTGACAACATAGATGGGACTGGAAGATATTATGCTAAGTGGAACAAACCAGATAAATAAATACTGTATGATCTCATTTACATGTGGAATTTTAAAAAGTCAAACTCATAGAAATTAAGCAGAAAGTTTTTTTAATTACATGTTGGGAAAGAGGGGGAGGAATGGGGAAAAGAAAGATGTTAACTTTAGTTTTAGTTTGGAGAAATAAGTTTCAGTGATCTATCACATGGCATGATGTCTACAGTTAATAATAATGTATATTTTAAAACTGGTAAAAATCGATTTTTAACATTCTCATCACCAAAAATGGTAACTATGTGAGATGATGTGTATATTAATTACCTTGATTGAATTTTTCTGCAATGTATACATAGGTCAAAACATCCATATTTTGCCCCATAAATACACAAATTATTATTTGTTAATTTATTTAAACATTCACACACACCAAAAAAGAAAATGCTTTCAAAAGGCAAATAAGAGGCCACTGCCTTTGTATCTTTTGTCTTTCCTGGTGGCAAGGACAATGATCACTGAACCTCCAAACAAAAAATACCCAGTGTCTTTGCAACATTTTTTCTGATAGCTTCATTAGTCAAATAGGAACCCTGCCAACACACAGGCCAAGTTCTGCCGGAAATTATCTGCCACATTTCTAGCTGAAGTGACAGAGACAGTTTAATCTCAAAGTAGGAGGGATTGCCATCCATATTCTAGGGCCAGAGACCTTCCATGTGCCTCCTGAGCCCTGCCTTGTGACCCACATCCTGTCCTGCAGAGCTGTAGTTTCTGAGCACAGCTTAGAGTCCTTAGGGTAATAGAGTCACTGATGTGTTTTGTCACATCAGGTACGTTGCATAGAGCACTTTTTTTTGGTTGTTGTTGTTTTTGGTTTTTTGGGTTTATTTTTGAGTTGGAGTCTCACTCTGTCGCCCAGACTGGAGTGCAGTGGCCACTCCCGGCCACCGCAGCCTCAACCTGCTGGGCTCCGGCGATCCTTCCGCCTCAGCCTTCCAAGTAGCCGGAATTACAGGCACGCGCTACCACACCTGGCTGATTTTTTTTATTTATTGTAGAGATGAGGTCTCGCTGTCCAGGTGGGTCTCGAACCCGCGGGCTCAGGCAATCCACTCACCTCAGCCTCCCAAAGGCGCGGGATTACAGTCTGAGCCACCGAGCCCGGCTGCATAGAGCACTTGTAAAGGACCGTGGGTATGGGAATGAGAAGACACACAATGCCTGCCTTCCATCTGCTTTCTCCTCTCTCTTTGCTATTCCCCTGATTTGCCTTTACCCTCGCTCCTCTCTGTCTCTCTCTCTGTCTTCCCACCTGTCTTACTTCTTTCACTTATGAGAGTTCATAAGCTTGACTCATTAGTACCTTCATAATTGAAACTGTACTCTACCAAAAAGTCCTGGTCCGAACTCAGGGATGATGCAGTGTCAGCATTCCCTGGCCTTGCCACATAAATTCTAAGACATTCTTGCAGCGTATGAAGCAAGGGATTAAAAAAAAAAAGCGGGGGGGAAATTTAATGAAAAGGAATGCACTCACTGTGATACCTTGCTCTTAAGTCTCCAATTTAAAAAGAGAGATGCAAGTAAAATTAGCACCCACAAAATGAAGGACACAAGTAGACTAAATATTCACTCTGCCTGCCCTCTCCATGAGCGTCTTATGAAGATTGATGAACAAGTAACTGGAAGCTCTTTAAACTGCTTAGTGATAGTTACTTGCTAATAAGATGACCCAATTACCAGCCCTCCTTTGAATATTGCAACTATATAGAAAAGCTAAATTCTCATAGTATTCCTTAAGGAAGTGTAACCTTCATAAAATGCTACTTTAACAGCAGCCAGGACCAGACAGGTATTAGAAGACCATATAAACTAAGCTATAAATGGCTGTGCCTCTCTTTCACTATTCTCGTCACTTACTGTTTCTTCTGAATATCTCAACCTTTTTCTGATCTTTACTACTCTTCCTTAAAATTTATTTTACTCTCCATCTTCTCCATCTCTCTCTCCATTTCTCTCTTGCCATTGGTCTCTCTTTTCCTTGTTTTCTCTCTTGCATATGTATACTCTGTCCTACAGATGAGTGTCTGGGTATTTACCTTAGTTAGAGGAGTAATGAGAGTTGGCCTCAGGAAGGAGATATACCAATTTTTAGGGTTGTTCATGAGTATGTCTTTATCCTCTGGGAAGCCGGGTCTGGATGTTCTAACTGTCCGCACCATCTCTGGCTAACGCGTAGCCATTTGGATGCTCCTCTTTTCCTCTGTTGGAAATCTTGCTGTGGCTTCTTCATTTTTCCTATCTACTTCCTTTTAATTTCTGTTTATGAGCCTTTATAACATTTCATCTCATGGCTGGTCCAGTGAATTTCTGATGCAGAAACCTCTATTGTGTCCTGTACTGTGTGACATTCCATGTGGGTTTGGGAGGAGGACTCCATCCCTGTCTTTAGATAGCTTCTTATAGTTGGGGTAAAGAGGAATTTCACAAACAATGAACACAGCCATTGGGGGTAACTGCTCCTAAACCAGAGGAAGTGAGGACCAGTTGGAGGCCCAAACTTCACCTGCATGTAGATGACTTATGTACCTAATCCTGACTTGTACCCCACATCTCTATAATAAAATAAAGTTATAAAAAATTGTGACTAAACCTATATTACTGGTCAATAAATATAGCAAAACAAAAAAATGAACATAGTAGTACAGTATATAATTGTGGGATGTACTAGTAATTCTCTACCAGAAACATGGGGCACAGGCCAGCAGAAATGACTCTGGGCAGTCGAGGGAAAGAGAATCAGTTGCTAGAGTTGAATGGAGGTCTCAGAAGAAAGCAAGTAGGTCTTGAGGAATTGGGAAGTATTCCAAGAGGACTAGAAAATGTAGACCCTTCAGGCTGGCAGGAGAGCATTCTTGAAAGTCCAAGAGCTTATTGTTCTATTAGTGCACACGAGCTTCTAAGGAAAAAGAAATCTTTCACTAAATCAAGTTTCCGGCTTCATTTGGGGTTTAGGCACCACTCATTCTTGAGGCTCTCGGAGTTGCACAAACCTTTCAGTGGCCAGGAAGGTCATCCTAGCAGACCCATAAGGAATGTGCTCCTCTATTGCTTGTGCTCCTCTATTGCTTGGACAGGAGTCTTTAGTATTAACACAATTGATTTCACAAAAAGGGACCAAAACAACGTTTCTGTGAGTAAAATAACGAAAATGGAATAGTGGAGACAGCCTGAGTGACATTTTCTATCAAACAACTTTTTATTTGTGCAACATATTTCTAAGTGATAGAAAATGACACATTGTCTCCATTGCTTCATTTCTAACTTTCATATTTGTGAAACAAATTGCTTTAAACATGTCAAAGACACTTGAGTATAGTGTTAGCCAAATTTTAAAAATAAAGATGAGTCATAAAGGCAGCACTTGTGTTTATAGCCATCAAGATAAAATTTCAGGAAAAAAAAATCACAGTCCTGATTATTTAAGGCACAAGCAAAGGATAATCATCTTCAGAGGGTAGAAACAAATTGCTTTTTGCTCTCTGCCTCATTGTCCCTAGATCTATGTGGCATGGTCAAACTAGCCTTGTAGGGACATCATACGTGGCTCAATGATTTACTAAGTTAGCACTGCCACATTAATTTATCCAGCCTCTGGACTCACTTGCATTGTTATGCAATGGGTGGAGCACCTCACTGATATTCTGCTCCTCATCAGTCATTACTATATTATTTTACAGCTGACACTTCTTCAGGGAAGAGGCCAATTTGTGCTCTTTGTTAAAGTTAGGATGCCGCATAGTATAGAGCAACCAAGAGACTATCTTTCAGTACATTTAGAAGAATTAGTTTTGATGCTCCAAACAGAGCAAGTTAAAAAATGATGCTCTTAAGAAACCTACATGACTGATGCTAAAAGGAATGAAAGACATGGGCATACAGGATAATTGTACAAACAGTGGGTACCTATGTTGTTTTGTTGTTGTTTAAAAGATTTTTTTTTTAATTTTGGGACAAATTTTGCTGTACAGGAAACAACAATACAAAGAACTTATGGGGTATTTTTTCCAGAAACATTAGTGTTGTTAAGTAGATGTCCCATCATCCTGTATACCTTAGTATGTATTTCCTACCAGCAAAGACATTCTTGTGTACAGCCATCAACATAAGGAAATTACTGTCGATACTTCATGGCCATCAAACCACCAAAATTCCTTTAAGTTTTGTCAGTTGTTTCAATAGTGTCCTTTTTAACAAGATCTTGTCCAGGATCACGTGTTGCATTTAGTTGTCATGTCTTGGCTTTTCAGTTTTCTTCAATTTGGAACACTTCCATTGTTTTCTTTGACTCTTGTGACTTGACACTTTTGAAGATTACAAAGCAGTAATTTGTAAAATACCCCTCAATTTGGGTTTGTCTGTTTCCTCATGATTAAAATCAGGTCACATATCTTACACAGGAATATTATAGAAGTGGTGCTTTGCTCTTAGTGCTTGCTATCTAATTGTACTTAGCTTTTAGAAGATCCCGTTACTGATGCTATTAACTTTGACCACTGGATTTAGGTGGTGCCAAAGGTTGGGTACCCCAGGACATAAACTGTGATATTAACATGAAAACACTTGATTATGGAGTGCTCTTGGGATCAGCTCCTATGGAAGAAAACAGCACTGAGCAGAGGGAGAAGTTGGGCTGCAATACAGTCCTAATAAAGGCTTCGGCTGACTCCATGTGGAACTATGGAGCTGGAACAGCTTTTCAGAGTTCTAAGATGAGGACAAGAGACTGGAATTGAGGAGTAATTGGATGTGAGCAGCCCCTGGAATGAGGTGTAATCCTAGATGAGGCAGTTTTCTTCTGCTAAGACAATTCCCAAGGAGGACTTACCCACTAAGGACCATTTTCTGTCATTACTTCTGGCAGCTATGTATAAGTCTATCATTCCTGAAGGGGGTTTGGGGTAGCATATCACAGAGCTCAATACCAAAGCGTCTGTTGGGATTATCTGCTGGTACCAAAGTTACTCTTTGTTCCTATTACAGTTAATAAATACTTTACAGGGAATTACCTTGAAACTATAAAGTCCCACTTATCATAAAAATTATTATTGATAGAATGATATCAGTATGAATTTCTGATTTTCTCTTTTCATTAAATGGATTATTTAAATCTGTTACTATGGTTAAATGACTTAATGTTCAAACAATCCTAGTTTTGCCATGTTCCAACTGGCAAAATCTAGGATTGTTTGAACATTAAGTCATTTAATCATAATACTTCGTTATTCTCTGGCACAATAGGATGGCTCCTTTTGTATTTGCCCTGCCCCAGCCTTGGAAACAACCATTTCTCTAAGAACCTTTTATCCAAAGAGCTCTGCTTCAGTTTGATCAAAAGTGATACTTATAAGCTAGGATCTGGGTCCTAGCTGCGTCAATTGCTATTTTACCTCTGTTCCAACATTTCCCAATCCAGCCTAGGTTTATTTCACTTCCCATTCTTTTTGCCTCTGTATCAAGCTTATGGTGACTCCTGATTCATGATTCTTATCCTCCATACACTTTTTATCCTCGAGGTTTCTCTTAATTCATACCTTAGGAGATTTGAGTGAATATGGGCGTAGGACCAATAATAACATCAGCTAGCATTTACTAAATCTTTACAATGTGCCACCCGTGTGCTTTGTGTTTGTGTTAGTTTTCTAGTGCTGCTGCAACAAATTACCATAATCTTAGTGACTTAAAACAGAAAAATAATTATTTTTTGCTATAAGGAATAATGATACATAAAGGTATAATGATACCTTAACCTAGTTCTTCCCATCAAGTTCTTCCCTCAAGGAGGAATCAGTGGAATTTAGATCCTTATTATTAACTGGTAATCTTATTCCTGGCCTGACACTGGAACTGGTATCTGGAAGGTATTGGAAGAATTCAGGGTCCTCAGAATGTGAAGTAAAGGACTTGCCTTCTCCAAATTTTACACAGTGAGTGGAATTCCACTATGACAATTTATTAATTTAAGATGTTAAGGAATTATTTTCTATAAAGTGCAAATATGGAGGTAAGAAGAACATAATTAGTATTTTCAGATATTAAATTTTTAGCAAGAATGAATTCATTAGAATCTTGTCCTTAGCTATTAACCGAGACCAGTTCCTTTAGAATGAGTTGCCAAATAGCTGTTTTTATTGGCTACTGCATAATGTTTGGCAACCAGTTGCTGTCAGGGTTGGCTGGCCCAGGTGAGTCCAAAAGTGAGGATTCTTCAGCTATTCAGCAGATGGTGTGAAACTCCAAGGTATGTGCTCAAAGTACTTTGGAGTTTAAGAGTAGTAGCAGACAGTTTAGGTAAAATTCCCTCACTGTGCCACTTTCGAAAGGACTGGAATTAGGTGTCATTTCTGGAAGACAAAATTGTATCCCTTCAACCCACAAATAAAGAGATACTCTACTCTACAATGACTTTTATTAACGAAGGGTTTAGGCAAATCAGGAGGGAGCAAGCAACCAGAGGCAAAGACAGAAAACTGGTGTATATTCCAAGGCCTTAGGGAGATGTCAAGCACAACAGCTGTGCTCTCAACCACAAGGTGTCCTTAGGCAAGGCTCTACTGGTTCAAACTAGGATGCTGTTCCTTTACATCTATGTGTTTCAGCTGTGCTCTTAGTCTCTTATGCAGTTTATCTATATTGTTTGCAAAAACTGAACTTGAGGACAGTTCTTTTTATGATGCTTTTAAATGTAAGCATCAACTCATGAAGTAACAACGAACGTCTATAGTAAGCAAATAGACATACACACATAAACATACACATGAGCAAATAAAATGTGACTGTGCATGTCTCTCTGCCCATCTCTGAAGTTTTATATTTGTTGTTATGTCATTCGTAAAGTTGTTCTTGACTTCCCCAACAGTGTACTGCTCTAGCTGTGATTCTCATGTGGCCGTAGCATTCTGACTTAAACTACAGTCTAAACTTGGATATTTGATTACAACCCATTGAACACAGAAAATGCATTATATATATCTCAGCACATTCACAACCCTGTCTCCCTGAGATTAAGTGGTATCGTTTTGCTCATAGTAAGCACTAGTAAATATCCATTTAAATAAATGTTTCCTGGGCATGTATTGTGAATATCCCCTTGTAGGTTAATATCAGAAGGACTGCACCTTTCTCCTTAGAATCTGTCTATGTTGATTTTGTTCTTCCAGTAATAGTTTTTTTAATCTCTGGCAATGCAAACTCATTTAACACATATATTATATATTGCATTTACATATATTTGCATTCCAAAGACAAATACATATTTTGTCAGACTCATCAGTTATTTGTTCTTATTCCTATTGTCGTAAATTATTAACGAGAATTGACTGTTTTAGTGAAAATATCATCATTGGCTGGTTTTGCTTGGAAGACACTCAAACTATCCTTGTTGGCTAATAACACTTTGTTTTTTAAGTCATTTGCCATGACTTTAACTAAATGAGTCTTTCTCATCAAACTTAGAGCCTCATTCTGCTCCCATAATGGATGGAAAACAAATAAATGGAGCTTTTGCTCCACAGACTTGCCATTTGGTAGAGAAATTCAGCTCTCGTGAGAGAGAATTCCATGTGTCATGCTTTCTGAGCTGGCTGAGAACATGAGAGTCAGGTCCCAGAACTTCTAGCTGCAGTGTATCTTGTCATTGACCTCATGTTCAGTCGCACATGTATCTACCCACCGCATTTATCTCCACTCCTTGGACTTCCAGCACCCCGCCGGAGGGGGGCAGAACCCCAAGAAATATGAAAACATTATTTTACAGTTGAAAGAATTGCATAACAGTTGGGGTCAGCTGAGGCAAAATGCTGTGTGCAGTTTGGTTTTTAACCATGAAATTCAGCAATCTACAGTAAGTTATGTTTAGATACCAACATTCTATCACTTTCCCCCATATCTCTAGATTCTAAAAGAGTTTAACCTCCATGGATTGATGGAACAAGAGCTCCATTTAAACTCATTCCCGGGAAGGGCTGGAGGATTGCCCTAAAAATAATGTTGATGTAGATGTACTTTGTACTTCTGGTGGTCATATTTTTTTTATACCATCTTCCCTGAGCAAGTTTCCCTATTTTTATTGCCCAGTTTCCTCCCAGCTGTGAAAACTAGCTTTTAGTAAAGGTACAGTAATTGGGTTGCAAACCATAATATAACAATTTTAAGCAAACATATTGCCTTCCCCAGGGATATAAACATTTTAGCATTAGCTCTCATTTCTCCTCTATTGACAGAATTTTCATTACCAAAAAGCAAAGGGGAAATATTATGAAAGGCCAAGAGATTGTCATAGAGATCTTGATTGCCCTCCTGCAGTCTTCACACAGTAACCAGAGGGATTATTTTTTCTAAGAACATAAGGCAGAACATGCCTCTTTTCTAGTGGTTTCTTTTCTCAATCATAAAATTCAAAGGCCAGATATGGCCTGCAAGGCCCTGCTTGATCTCCTGGCTCTCGCTGACCTTATCTCCCCCAACTCCCTCTGCTCATGTACCTCATCTCCCACAGAGTCTAGCTTCCAGGGACATCCACCCCCCTTCTAGTATACCGCCTTCTACAGGGCCTTTGCACTTATAACAACACTCTTCCCTTGATACTTGCACTGCTTATTTCCTCACTGCTCTGGCCACTCTTTACAAAATAACACCCCGAACTCCAACTCTCTCTGTCCCCTTAAGCTGCTTTAGTCATTTTATTAATAGTGCTTATCTTAATCTGACATAGTATATGTTTGTTTACTCCCACTAGATTGTGAACCTTGTGTGCCTTGACACCACTGTATTCTCAGTACCTAGAACAGTGCCTGACACTTAAATGATACTCCGTAAATAACGTATTGACTGAATAAATCCCTGAATCATGCCACATCAGCAACCACCTGTTATCTGAGAAAAATCACAAATCTATAAATCTGGAAAGGAGATTTTATTTCTTATGAAGTATTATAGCCTGCAGGTGGCCATCCTAGCAGGCTGGGAAGTGTAGACTCCAGCAGAGACCAAAAGGCAGGCACTTTGAGGGAGCAGAGAGTGGAACAGGAATTTATGGTGAAGGGGTTGACTATGTACACGTATTCAACAGGTTATGAAAGGGGCTGTGAATATTCATGAAGGGGGGTCCTACAACATGAAAAGCAAGCATGCTTGAAAAGCAAGCATGCATCTTACATGTTCATGGTCACTTTGGGGTGGAGAATTAACATTTAACTGTATCAAAATTAGGCCCTATATATCAAAAGGTGAAGCAAGGACATGAAGACACTCAGAGTGCAGCCTCTGTAAACTGGCCAAAAGCAGTTAGGGGTGAGTGGTCTTTTATTAAGAGGAAGTTACTGAAATCAATTTCTTGTCCAATCAAAGCTATAGTTGTGGCTGGTCAAACAGGGGTCAGTTAGTCAGCATCTGGCAGTAGTTGCTTATCTCAAGGCTAGTGCTTATTTCGCTGCTAGAAAAAAAATACAAACCTTGTGGCAATTAGAACATAGTTTATTCTTTAAATGCAGGTGTATACGACTTAACCCTTGCTCGGCATGGCCTTGGGTCCTGTTTATAATTTGATATCCCATTGCCACAAAGAGTCTGTTCCATCAGTTTTATGGTCTCTATTTTAACATTTATGCCAGTCAGTTGTTGTCGACTTCCCATTCCCTTATGGCCAGGACCTCACTTTTTAAGGTTTCTCTTGACCAAGAGAGGATCTGCTCAGTCTGTTGAGGGGCATAGGATTTTATTCTTAGTTTCTCACATCTTATTCACTACTTGTGTGGTCATGCTAAGAAATAAAAGCAAAAAAGGTGGTTTAGTAAGTTTTCTTTGCTGTTTTGGTCATCAGACACCATATAATAATGAGAATAATAACCATTTGTTCAGTTCATGAAATGCCCTTCACATACATTATTGTTTAATTCTCTGCTTCTTTAATGGCCATTTTATAGATGGAAAATAGGTTGACAAGGTTCAGTCTCCAGTCACCGCTCTGGACCAAACAAAACTGGGTTCAAATTATTGTTCTGCAGCTTGATAGTTATGTCATCTAGAGCTAGTTACTTAACTTCTCTGAAGCTCAGTTTTCCCATATATAAAATAGATATAATTATTAAGCCTATGCAATGCATTAAACAATGTCTGACACATTGCAGGGTTAGGGTCCAGAGTGTGGAATAGAAACTGCTCTAGATTTATAAGCAAGGGAAGTTTAAAGAAGGGAATTGGTTACACAAGTAAGGGAATGACTTAGAAGCCAAGGAGGTGACGTGATAAGGCACCCCAGGAATTAGTTAAAGGTGAAAACTGCCACCCTACCTGCAGCTGGAGGCACAGGGAGGGCCAGGTCCTATCAGAACCCAGAAGCCCATCAGCAGGACCTGGAGCCATGGCAGGATATTCAGTGGGAGCTGGGAGCCATGGAAGAGATTCAGATTCTCACCCCAAGACACACAGAAAGAAAGGAGACACATGCTGGCATCTCCCCTCCTCCTGTCTCCAATCTTTTCATTGATCAAAGCTACCTAGAAGTCAGAGGGCAAGGGAGCCTGGGAGGGTGGCTTTCTGTGGAAACTAGCAGAGGGTTCTAGGGGTACAGGCAAGGGGTCTCAGAGCAGCCAAGTAGTCGCCAGTTGCCATAGCTGAGCACAGTCATTGTTATTCCCAAGTGGACAACAGGAAATACAAGTCCAAATTGTTCAACTCCTGTTCCTTAGGAACTGAATCAGCAATATGAACAAATCTACAGAGTTATGTTCTGTAACCAACTTTGTCTAAATTGTAGGACATTTTCTGTTGGCTATTTTTTCTAAAAGACTAAAAATATTCTGTCTTCTCTCAAATGAGGCAACACACATGTGGTTAAGGGAATTTCCAGAAAACTAGCTTCATTGAGTAAATTTGTATCACAGTTAAGCACACCAGGTTCTAATTTTTGGAGTAGAGTCCTTACAAAACGGCACATTCATCAACACTTGCAGAGTAGCAGAGAGTCTTTAGGTTAGGGGTTTGTGGAGGTATGTCATTTAAAACAGTGCCTAGCACCTAGCAGGCACTGAAAAACTCATTGATGAATGAACAAAACCTGAGATCACCTGTGGCTCTGCCCTCTCACTCAACACCAGTATCTCATATCTAGTGCTTCTACTTCCTGCTTCTGCCCAGCACCAATCTGCTGCAGAGCCAGTCAAGGTCACTCTCATGTCTGACCTGAGCACTTCAGCAGCCTTCTGACTGGTTTTCTTGGCTCCACTTTTGTCCCCTCCAAACTGCTCTTCATTCTGCAGGAGGATAATTCTCTCTCTCTCTCTCTCTCTCTCTCTCTCTCTCTCTCTCTCTTTCTCTCTCCTTCTCTGTCTCTCTCTTTTTAATTTAAGATTTGGGGGTACACATGCATGTTTGTAACATAGACATACTGTATAGTGGTGGAAATTAATCCTTCTGAAATGCAATCTCACTAGGCTACTTAGAGTTTCTCAATGGCTCCCACTCCATCCCTAGTCCTTCTCAAGGACACACCCTAAATGCCTTTGCACAGCATCCAAGGTCCAGAGCTTCTTGCTCTGCCTGAGTCAGCTACTTCTCCTGCCACAGGTGTCCTGAGTTTCCCTTAATACACCTTGTTTCCCTGATTTTCTCTGCTAACTATTTCATCTTCTGAGAAGACTCCTCCCCAACTTGCCTACATTTAAGATTATATCCCAAAGCCACTCTCTCGGAGGAGTGTGCTCCAACTTCTGCAGAGACCATTAGACACTTCCTTCTCTGGGTTTCCACACTGTGTTCCTTGTGGGTAGTAATTCCAGGAAAACCCTGGCATGCTGTAGGAATGTGTAAAATGCATGCATATTTTGTTGAAGGAGCTCTACACTCTTATTTCATGGAAATAAGACATTTTTAGGAAGAAAGTCTCTTATCTCAATGCTGTTAGTGTTTCCTCTGAATTCCTCTGAATTTTATCTCATGTCTTTTACTTCCTCTGAATGTCATTGAAATCATCCTGGGCCATCTTCTCATGTCCAGATTATTGCCTGGGTCATCCATCTACGTTGTCCACTTTTATATGCTGTACACTTCTTAAAGCCAGGAGCTGGATGGCCAACATAGAATGATAGCCTTATTATTTCTAAATCACTCAAAGAGCTAGCACAATGCTAGTTTCATGTATATATCATAAAATTATGTTTTACTCCAAAAAAATATTTTAAATACCTTAGGAAGCATTGAAAAAAAGTGAAATAAAATCAAGGTAAACAAGACACCTTAAAGAGTACTTAGCTTCAGTTTGCCAAATATTTATTGAGTACCTACTATGTTCTAAGCATCATGCAAGCCACTAGATATACAAAGTTAAACAAAACTCAATCCCTATCTTCATGAAGCTTCTCCATCCACCCTACCCCAGTTTGCATGAGCCAGAATAAACATAGCCAGGAAGTTTCTTCCTTTAGAAACATCTGGAAATCTATGTGTCATCTTCCAATGGTAAGGCTGGAAGAAAGGTCAGGTTTCTATAGTCCCTAAAGAGACACTTTGCTTTTGAACATTTATCTTTCCTCTTAGTTGCTATCATCTGTGATTTCTGTGCCTTTTTAATTGCTTCTCTTTTGATGGTGGTATTTTGGTTTTGTAGTTGGTAAACTGATATTTCTAAAAGTTATTCAGGGACTTATTCCAGGTTGGTCTCCACATACTCCCATTCCATCCTAAGACTGTTAGGACAAGCTTTGCTTCCTTTACAAGGCAATTGTATTTGCACTTTCAGCTCTGCCACATGCATCATGCTGTCACTGTAATACTTCCAGGGCCCATTTGGAAATAGATTGATTATTTTGAACACGAAAGGTACGTCTTGGGAAAAACAAATGAATCAAACGGAAAAATGAATTAACATCATGAAATTTACCTTCCCAGCTGGAGACATGATATATTCCTGTGTTCCTTAGAGTCAATCCTCTTATAAAAATATACTATCCAAGGAAGTCTGTGGGAAGGTGGAGTCAGAGCCCAGCTTGAAATGTGTTTATATGTAGAAAGAAAACACCCTCTTAAGGAAAAAGTTTAGAACTAAAAATTTTTGCATCTTGTGAGGGGTGTTTGAGATAGACAACCGGCTTGCTGCAGGCATCTCATTCTAGAGCCTCTAACATCTCTGTGATGTTTTCAGTGGGGTTTGATATTTGCAGAGAGCTCAGTTCAGTCCCATTAACATTTATTGGGCACCTACTTAGTGTGTATCATTGTGGCATTCTATGGAGGCTATATAGACATAGAAGACAATGTTTTTAGTTTAATAAGAGAAATTTTAGATATCTAAGTGAATAATTAAGGAGAAAAGGTTTTGTTCAGGCTTTTCCGGTTGTTAATTAAGGCTCACATGGCCAGAATTTTTTTTATTACTAAGTATAACATATGAGGCAAAGAGACTGTAGTCCTTGGACTTACAGACGACATGCCCAAAAGATGAGAGAAATGGGAGTTGCCTGAGTTACTGGCTTCTTCCTTTTTTTTTTTTCTTGAGTTGGAGTCTCACTCTGTCGCCCAGACTGGAGTGCAGTGGCCACTCCCGGCCACCACAGCCTTGCCTGCTGGGCTCTGGCGATCCTTCCGCCTCAGCCTTCCGAGTAACCGTAATTACAGGCATGCGCTACCACGCCCGGCTGATTTTTTGATTTATTGTAGAGATGAGATCTCTCTGCCCAGGCGGGTCTCGAACCCACAGGCTCAGGCAATGCACTCACCTCAGCCTCCCAAAGGCGCGGGATTACAGGCTGAGCCACCGAGCCCGGCTTGGCTTCTTCCTTTTGAACTACAAGAGGGACCAGTGATTGAGAGACATGTCTTTCAGTCACAGGTACCTACCCTTCCTTGGTACTGAATATGTTCTAGGATCTAAGTATGAGAGAGATGGAGTTAGAGCAGCTTTATTAACAACAATAGTCAACAATACTGACCATGCTGTATGCTAATTAATGACTTTTCTATACTACCTAGGAACCTAATCACTAGGACACTGAGTTTTTAAAACAAGAATATTTCAAGGCCAGCAACTGACCCCCAAAAATGTTTTTTTTTTTTTTTTTAAAGGCAGCTAATTTTCCCACAGGGCACTACCTATGCAGAGTTTTGCATGCAGTTGGGGTTCAGGTCTATGGAATGAATCGAATGGTTGAAAATAAATCTCCCTGAGGGTCACATAGGGCTGAGTCTGAGCTGCAGGTAGATTTATCTTGTCTACCTTGTGAAGAACACCAATATGAAGAAACCATGCACACAGCTCAAGACCAGTTAAGCAGGGTTGGAAAAGAGTATCATCTTAGAGTAATTCAACATTTTTGTCTTCTTCCTCCTGGTTCCCAGTAAGGGGATTAAGGAGAGTGCATCTCTCTCTTCACACATGCACGTGTAAGGAAAGCGAGACTCCTCAATAAAGGGATGGGGAGGCATTCAAATATAGGCATGTGGATTTTTGCCTTAAAAACCGTAGTTTTGGCCAGCCTCAGTGGCTCAGCCTGTAATCCCAGTACTTTGTGAGGTCGAGGGCTGCGGGTTCAAGATCAGCCCGGGCAACTTGGTGAGACCTTGTCTCTACAATAAATAAAAAAATTAGCCAGGCATGGTAGTGCGCGCCTGTAGTTCCAGCTACTTGGAAGGATCGCCGGAGCCCAGCAGGTCGATGCTGGGGTGGCCATGAGTGTGTCACAGCTCTCCAGCCTGGGTGACAGAGTGAGACTCCAACTCAAAAAACCCTCCAAAAAACAGTTGTTTTGAGGCCTCAAAAATAGTTTACAAATAAAAGCAAGTACTTAAATTAAAAGCGTATGTTAATTTCTAAATCACTTGGGAAGATAGCACCAATTTTAGATAAATGTAAAAGAATGCAATTGATAATTATAATATTTCTTCATGTTTAGTAGTCCAGTTTCCAAGTCTGCATTATTAAAAACAAAATGAGAATGTTTTCTAATATGCTAATTTCCTGCTTTTCCTTTTCTTGCTCTGATGTTTTTAACACGAAACACACAATTTGGGGTAAAAAAGACATCTATCCAGGCATTGCGTATCTTCAGCAAACATGTGTACGGTAGCCTCTGTGTGAGGCCATGCCTCCCTTTCAAATTTGGCCAAGGAACAAAGATGGGCAGTCATGGATGTTGATGAATAGGTGTTCTGAAGGTAGCCTGATAGTGGTCTCTTAACCATGCTAACTCCTGGGGGTGAGAAGGTCTATTTAGCGATATTGAAATACTACTCTGTCACAACTTCCTTGCTCACAATTCAATCATGGAAAATTCTTCCCCAGTGCTGTCATTGAAATCATTACATTCAAAATTAAACATGGTGTAACAGAGCAACCGACAAGACCTTGAGGTACTATTGACAAGTTAAATCTCACATTCATAACCAGCTTTCCCGTACAGGGACTATGAATTCATGTTATCACTGCCTGCTCCTGGTCTGCCTCCATATGCCCGTCCAGGGCCTCACATGACCTCACCCTATCAGCAGGGTTGTGCAGCCTTCTCCCTTCACCCTCTACTGACTGACATGACTTTATAACCCTTCCCAAGTCAAATCCATGTTAGCCCAGAGGCCCTCATGCCTGTTCCTCTCTACCAAGTCTTCTTTCTCCCTACTCACTTATACCACCTTTGACCCATATTTCTGGTTCACACATCTCTTACCCAGAAAGACATATTCTCTTACTGTCCTTTTCCTTCAGATTTTCCAGATTTATTCTTCTCTTGGTTTCTTTCATCCTGCCTCATCCTTTCCAGCACCTCCACTTTCCTCCATGAAGGCTGCATGATGCAGAGCAAAGACAACGGGCTTCACACAGAGCAGAGACCATCATCTCAGCCCTGTCTTTTATGTCATGCATGTGACACCCTTACCAAGCCTCAATTTCTTATCTTTAAAAATTTCATCACAGTTTTTGTAAAGACCCCAGGAGATAAACCTTCATTCCCATCACTTTATTTCCGTCTCTCTGTGAACTGCCTTGGCAACTCTAAACAACTTTTACAATCCTAAAATTGAACATTTTGGCTATAATAATGAAATCATAAAACGTTACAGCTGACTTCCTATGTTTTCAGTATTCCCTGAGACTGTGAGGAACTTAACTAGGTGGTTTCAAGGAAACTAAACATTGACCTAATCATAGTAACATTGTGAATAGTTTAGTAGCACATTTCTCTTTGGAAGGAAATGCTAGGTGAGGTGATGGTATTTTCTTCTTAGGCCCAAGTCTTAGACACTGAGTGTCTATAATAAATCACACCTTTAGTAAATAAAATGTGAAATCCCCTAAGGTAGAGATTGGCAAACTTTTACTGTAAGGGCCAGATAGTAAATATTTTAGGCATTGCAGACCATATGGTCTCTGACAGAACTATTCAACTCTGTGGTCATAGCACAATAATACACAAACAAATCAGGATAATTGTGTTCCAATAAATTTTATTTATACAAACAGGCAGCAAACTACATTTGGCCCATAGGTTGTAGTTTGCTGACTCTTGCTCTAACAAATGAATGGAGATTATGGTGACCATTAGTCACTCAAAAAACCAGAAATTATAATTGAGTGGTAGGTTTCAAGTGATTCTTCCATGATGATTCTGGAATTACTAAGGCTTATTGGTTACTAATAAATGGCATCACATTTTTTCTTTTTGACCTGCACAATTCTCCTAATGGAAAAGTCAATCAGTTCAAAAGATTTGAATCTGGAATAAACTGGCCTTTGAAAACAGATTTGGGTTTTATAGGTTTGCTGGCTATCATTTAAGTCATCCTAGCCCCCACAGCTAGAACAGAGAAAGGATCACTTACAGGAACCAGCAAGCCTAGGAAAACACGGAAATAAGAATAACTACCACTTATTGAACTGCCCTCCCCAACACACACTTTGACCACTATAATCTCCATTTTATAGAATAAGCGAAGATTTAGTTGACAGGGATACCCAAGATCACACAGTTAGTGTCAGAGCCAGCCAAATTGCTTTCCCTTTGGCCACAGCACCTTGGTCAGCATAAGTAGCCGACTTTCTCTGGGACATCCATCTTTCTTCAGGCTTAGAACCAAAAAGAAAATAAATTAACTCTTCTTCCTTTTGTCTTTGCTTTCCAATAGCAGTTATGTTTAAAAAACAGACAATAAATGTCCCCTGAACCAGCCCCCACTGTGCTTTTATAAAATCTATTTTCTTTTCCTTTCCTGAATTAAACTGCAAAGAGTCAAGAAAATGGAAGCTAAGACAATGAAGCAAGTTGTACCAGTAGTCAATTGTGGAGTCAGAATTTGACATAGTTCTCACCAACTTCAATGCATTTTCAGCTCACACAACTACTGTAGATATTCATGGTTAAAAGCTTAGACTCTCAAGACAGACCGTCAGGGTTCAGAACTGAGCTTCACTATTTGCTCGTTGCATTACCCTGGAAAAATTGCTTAATGACTTCTGTGCCTGAGTTTCCTGATTTGTCAAGTTAAGATGATGATAAGAGTTTCCATCTCATAGTTTGTTATAAGGAATCAAAGAGTATTAGGAATATGAGAAACACCACAGGCTTTGGCTTTTTCTGTGGAATATAATCTCTATGAGCATAGGAGTTATTGTCTATTCTGCTCACTGTTGTATTCTCAGCATTTAGACTAATGATTAGCACATAGTGGGCAATATTGGCATATGAACAAAAAGTGTCCTAACAAACTAGTCTTTAGATTAAGTTATGACTGGGTTTTAAGTCAGCATGAATAAATATAGCTCTCCTTTTTCTTTGCTATTTTTTGCATACTGTGGATTTGGTAGGTAAAATTTAATATGAATCTTTGAAGTCATACTTTGAAGTGTAATATTGAAAACTAGTGATTGATTGTCTTGATTCTTTCAATGTTCTCAACAAAAGTGGAAGTCAGTACAACGGTGAAGCTTTTACAATGAAAGTAGAAGTTAGCACCAAGGTGAAACTGAGGTCTGAGCACACAGCAAGTACAAAGAGTGCTTTCCGATATACACTTCTGGTCCCTTGCTATTGCCAAAGGTGCATCCTTATGTAATTAGTTTTAAAATTCCTTTCATCTCTTATTTTTTTAATTGAAGTTTGTCATTCTCACATACATTTTTATCTCTGTAAGTTTACTTTTGCTAAACTTGTGTCTCTTTTAATACTAAATCCAAATAATATTAGTGGCAACAGCTGCCAGGAGTCACTGTAATAAATGAATTATGGACCATTTAGCTGGCAAGATTGCCTGTGATGGCTACACTTCAACTGTTAGAGGGGCTTCAGGGGACAAGGAGGCCTCTGGGGAAAAGGGCGAGCTCCTCCCCAAGGCTGAGCACACTAACAGGAAGCATGAACAGGAGACGGGGCACAGAGTTGCCTCTGGAGCAAACATACTATTACAGGTGGGTATTCAGAGGGCTTCTTGGAGGCTGAGTCCTCAAGCCCCATGTGCACTACTTAGACATTGCAGCACCATGGCAGAAAGCCATGTTTAGGTCTTTACTGGATTTAAGATGAGTATATGTGATATTCATTCTGAGTGGTGATTAGCAAGTATCAAATTACTGGAGTTCTAATGTTTCTCCCTGGTTTGCATTGTGTAAATTATTATTTTCATTAAGATTAAGCATTCTCACAGATTTACATAGCAGTAACTTATGTAACTATCTCCTTAGAATGTTCTATCTCTGATAGTAAGCCTACCAAATACTCTTAAAGATCTTTAAAATACTTTAATAATTAGGGAGGCTAAAATGTAGCATTGTTTGTTAGTTTGTTTTAATGTGGAATCCTCTACATGTTTTATATAAACCAATTGAAGTGAATATATTTTGATCTTGAAGATTCTTCTGCTTACAGTCCAAATAATTTGCAGGCTTGTCTGCTTTGTAACTTTCTTCAAGTCAAAAGGAACTAATCTGTTACATTTTGGAAAGATTTGTAAATGAATGATTTGCTTCAGTTTAAAAGATCTATGAATAGCTATGAATTTGATTATTCTATAAATTAAATTATAGATAAAATTATCTGTGGATTTGATTATCATCCTATAAACTTAACTGTAAACTTTAACTCTGAGTCAAGTCGTAAGGTTGACTTTCTATGTACAGTTCATGTATATAGAAATGGTAAAATTGCCGGGCTCGGTGGCTCAGCCTATAATCCCGCACCTTGGGAGGCTGAGGTGAGTGAATTGCCTGGGCCCGTGGGTTCGAGACCCGCCTGGGTAACTTGGTGAGACCTCATCTCTACAATAAATAAAAAAATTAACCGGGTGTGGTAGCGTGTGCCTGTAGTTCCAGCCTTGGAAGGCTGAGGCGGAAGGATCGCCGGAGCCCAGCAGGTCGAGGCTGCAGTGACCGGGAGCGGCCACTGCACTCCAGTCTGGGCAACAGAGTGAGACTCTAACTCAAAAAAAAAAAAAAAAAAAAGGTAAAATTAGTTTTGAAGTTAAGACTATGAAATAAGAATGTAGTCCAAAATGGTACATTGAGATAACTTATACATGAAGTGTGATGGGCTTGAAATATGGTAAAATGCCCTGATGCTTAATCGTAAAATAATAGCTATTTTTAAGTATTTGTTACGCATGAGAAATTATTTGCAAAGCATCTTACATGTGTTACTCTAGTCCATCTTTCTATATAATAAGTAGTATTTTTATCTTCATTTATTGATGAAGAAAAAGGGAAGAAAATGGGAATTTATAAAGATCAAGTAATTTTCCAGAGGTGGCAAGGGCAATAATTAGCAGACCCAAGATTCAAACCCAGATCATTTGCTACTGGAGCCCGAACTCTTAACTATGGCCCACAACATAAGCCTAAATCACTAATGAGACTGTCAATAAACATATGTTTAGGTTCCATATAGAAATGAGCACATATGAATAACCTGTAAGTATAACTCCATTAAGGGGCTATCATAGCAAATAAAGAAATTGTTTTCAGAATAAAGAAAAACCATTTGCCTTTTGTGGCCCTAAATACATATTGTGCAACTAATGTTACTTCTACCTGATAAAACAATTTTTTTGAGGGCAGATTTTCAGGGAATAACTTTACAGTGTTCTACAAGATTTGTGTTTGCATTCAAATCGGTGTTTTTACATCTTTTTTTATGAGGGGCAACCCCCCAAACTGGAATTTATTTTTTAAAAAGTATGTATTTATTCTGACATGTTTAAACTTCATCGCCTTCAAAGTATTCTCCATTAGCGGCAATACACCTATTGAGATGCGTTTTCCACTGGGCAAAACAGTTTTTGAACTTGTCAATTTTGATGTTTTTTAGTGCTTCTGTCATTTTTTGTTTCACTTCTTTCACATCAGCAAAACATTTCCCTTTAAGACTTTTTCATCTGGGGGCAACAAAAAAGTTGTTTGGGCAAGATCAGGTGAAATAGTGAGGGTGGGGCACAGGGGTCATTTTTGGTCAAAAACTGCTGAACACTCAGTGTGGTGTGGGCAGGTGCACTTGTAAATTATCCATCATGAAATGGGCAAATGCATTGAAAGAGTCGCCAAAAAAATTTCACTGAAGCCGAACACGACCTCTCACAACAATGCTAGCTGGTACACTGATGCTGATGGCTTCTGAAACTGACCTCGTGGGGGAAGCCTGTACTAAAAACAGCCCACCCACCAAAAGATAATTCCAATTTTGAGGGGATCCGCCCTAGTAATTGTTGTCTAATCAACAACAAAAATCTCTGTAAGTCTTATTATTTTGGTGTTGGCAAGACATGACAAATCTGAACCTGAGTTAAGAAAATCGATTACTATCATGCAACTCATTGGTAGCAGAGATAAGCTTAAAACCCAAGTTTTATGATTTCAAGCCTAATAAATTATTCCTCCTCCCTCCACTTCAGCTACAAGACGACAGTAAGAACAGAAAAGTTTTATGAAATCTACTCAACACTCTATTTCCTCCTTTTCCACCTAGGACGCTACCCTCAGGAGAACAAGGGAACCTACATCCCAGTGCCTATAGTCTCAGAGCTACAAAGTGGAAAGTGGGGGGCCAAAGTTGTCATGAGAGAAGATAGATCTGTCCGGCTGTCCATCCAGTCTTCTCCCGAATGCATCGTGGGGAAGTTTCGCATGTATGTTGCTGTCTGGACTCCCTACGGCATACTCCGAACCAGGAGAAACCCAGAAACAGACACATACATTCTCTTCAATCCTTGGTGTGAAGGTAAGGGGAAGGGGGTGAACATTTGGTTTTCTTATTAAAAATTCACATATTTCCAATGCATATTTTTTGGAGGGGTAACAGAATTATTCTGAAAGACATGTTCCTTCCCTTTATACATTGTTTTATGACTAAAAGAGAGATAAAGATACAAAATGTGTCCATGAATATGAGGTTAAAACCTCTATATGTGAAGTCAGTCACTATATATTTATCCCAGGAATAACTGAAGATAGCCTAACGTTGCACAATTAGTTATTTGTGGAACTCTATGTTGATGGTATAGCCTCTGTATGCTATTGCTTTGTAAACAAACTGGGCTTATTGAACTTGATTATCAAAACAATTATAATCCATAACTCTGAATTCAGAAAAATAAAACAAAGTCAAACCTGTTCATAGTGGAATGAACTTCTCTATCTCTCTAGTTCAAGAACAGAAAGTCTGAATATCTAAAGGATTTTCACAAACTTGTTTATGTGCATAGTGGGTGCAAATTTTGCAAACCAAAACTCTGGATGTGCAAACATGTAACTTTATTTTAATATAATACAACTTGATTTCTAGTGCTATTTTCAGTCACTCTATCTGCTGCAGAAGCTTAATCTAGTTATATTCAAATAAATTCAGTCAAGTTCAATGATTTCTCTGTCAATTCTGTTTAGCAGCTCAGTCACACTCATTTTCTCCCCATCTCCATCGCTGCCTTTCCATAGCTCTCCCCTGCTCCCATACTTGGTATAAGGCTGATTTTAAGTTCCAGAGGCTGCTGCAGCAGCATCAATGGGGGAGGTCCACTTTTAGGTCTTTAGGAAATAAGGCAATGAAATTATGAAAGCTGAGATGGGACAGGAGTCTTCACACATCATCCTGACCCAAATGCATTGCTCGTTAATATCTTCCAGAATTAGTCTATATTGCTGCTCATTTTGAATGGCCCCTGTTGTGAGAGCTGCATTTGGATGAGGATTAATCTGAACTAGATATAGATAATAAATGGACAAGGTTTTCTACTTGTCTAGAATATAAGCCTGGATCCTGTTGTCTTTTTCTTTGAAAAGCCTATTTCAATAGAGTTGGCAGATGTCACCAAACTAACCTTATACTCTCCACCCACCCATCCTCAGCATCTTGTACCCAATACTCCTATCTATGAGACAGATCAAGGTTGATGGTAACAGATGTTAACTGGGTCATGCACAGTTCAAAGGTGGACTCTTGTTTATAGCAATCTCATCAACCAGATAAAAGGCATTGTGCAAGTGGTTGATGGGTTGCTATTTACAGAGATGAAAAAGACTGAAGGGATGAGACATATAGAGATAAACTATGATTTGAAAATGTTAAGCTGAAGATAACTATAGATGTCCAGGCAGAAATGACAAGTAGATAATGTGAATCTGGAGAAGAGAATCAAATAATGAACATCTGAAAGTTACCTAGGGAGAAAATATAGATAAAGAAGGAAATAGGATATAGTATCAAGCCCTCAGGAATAATACCATTTAGGAGTCCAGTAGAGAAGGAATCACCCAAGGATACTGAGATGGAAGCATATGTAGAAAGCGGTCTAGTCTAAGAAAATTGTATTTTAAAAATCCATACTTACAAAGTAAATAAATCAGGAGTTTATTTCTTTGCACTACAAAAAGATAATCACAGACTTTATACAACTATGCAACACCCTAGGATATTTCAAGAATGCTAGGATTTACCCTAACCTTGGTTTGTTCACTGCTTTTCCAGATTACATCATCTGTATATAATGGGGGGCATGTCTACATTTCCGTATATAGCCCTTCTTAAGGTAAAAAGGGTCAGTCATGTTGCCTGACATGTTAACTTTACAGATCAATGGTGTTGTGGATATTCCAGTTACCTTCTTCTAACTGCTGCCTTGGTCTTCAGTTGTATCCATGGTGAGCAGCTTCCAGGTACCTCCATTAGAAAGAATTGCTTAGACCACAGGCCCTGCCCTAGATACTGCCTCAGATAGAATGCCCTTCCCTAGGTATTTCAGTCATAGAAAGGACTGGAGGAAGTAGAAACTAAAACCGGAGAGACCGGCTATTGACTAGGGCAAAGTATGATAGGCTAAACTATGGTGGTGGCAGTCGAGATGAGAAGAAGAGGTTGGATTGGAGATCTATTCTGTGTTTAGAACAGAAATTGCACAGGAATTGAGGGTGAGAGACAAAAGAAGGAGGACTCAAGAATCACTGTAGATATTTGGTTTGACCATCTGGGTTGATGCCACCATTTTCAGAGCTGGGAAGACAGTGGGAAGTAGAGGGGAAAAGCTTGGGGTGAAACCAAGAGTTACATTTAGACATGTTAATTTGGAGATTTCTGTGAGACCTCTGAGTGAAAATGTCAAGTAGAACTTGAATAAGTGAATCTTGAACTCAAAGGAGATGACTGAGCTAGATGTGTAAATATGGGCGCCATCAGGAGGAAAGATGAACAAAAATGGATTCAGGTTCATCAACAACTGGGGCTGAGGCAAAGGAAAAAGAGTCAGCAAAGGAGACTGAGCAGGAGCAGTCAGTGGGATACCAGAAAATGAAGAGAATGGAGCCAGATATATCGATCAATTTAAGAAGATAGCAATTAACTCTGCGGAATGCTGCTGGTTAGTTGAATAGGATAAGGAAAGAAAGTACTCATACAAATTGTGGAAATATGAAATGGAAGTCATTGATGATCTTGAAAAGGATTGTTTCACTAAAGCAATGGGGACAAAAGCCAGGGAGATGAGCCCAGGCTGAAGGGTCAATGGGACATGAGAAAGCAGAGACAGCAGGGAATGTCATATCTCTCAAGGAGACCTTCTGTAGTATCTAGATGTTGATGTGGAGATCAAAGGAGAATGTTTTAAAGACAGGAAGGAGTAGGCATGATTTTATGGTGATGAAGATTAACCAGAAAGGAGAGAGTCTGCAGCCCAGAGTCTGCAGCCAGAGAGAGGGCAGAGGCTCAAACCCTTGGCTCCACATTGGGGAGCTCTGAAACCTCAAATGCCTCAGTTTCCCACAAGACATTTTGATGTAATTGCTTTGGGGAACAACCTGGGATTCAGGGTTTTTTAAAAAGCTTCACAGGTGATTCTTGCAGCCAAAAGTTGAGAAACACTGGCTTTAGGAGTGAAATCTTGAGTGGTTGAGATCCAGCAAAGAGGTAAAGGACCCATAAATATCCACCATCCACTGAGACAGGAGCACAATAGAAGATGGGTGTAGATTTTCTAGTTTCAGAGAAAGGATGACGAGGTTGTTGCCATTTCATGATTCTTTTTTTCTTAACAAAGGGTAAAACAATGTCACGTGTTGAGAAGCAGCAGCAAGGATAGGGCATGGGAGCTTTGCTAGAAAAGACGTAAGCTAGTCATCTGGAGAGGAACATGTGAGCTTGTTACAGACGCATGCCAGGTGGGTCCTCCCTGCTCTCCAGGACATCGGAAAGATGGCCTTAGTCCTCTTACCCCTATGGCCTGAGGAAGCCCAAACATTTCTGCGAATTCCTTGGGGATTTCTGTACTCGTGACTGCCTCTGCCTCTGCCTCTAGGAATCCGGTTTCCCCTGGTGCTGACCCCTGTGCTGCCGCAGGTGAGAAACTCAACCTCCCTTCAATGTCAACTTCAGCTTCAACAACAAAAACAGTCACAAAACATCTGTGAATGTTTAGACCTTAATTGCCACTTGGGATGGAGAATGAGAGGCTCCATTCTCTTTTGATTTCCTTGCATCCCACTGACTGCTCCTGCTCAGTCTCCTTTGCTGACTCTTTTTCCTTTGCTTCGACCCCAGTTGTTGATGATCCTGAATCCATTTTTGTTCTTCTTTCCTCCTGATTGTGTTCATATTTGCACAGCTAGCTCAGCCATCTCTTTTGAGTTCTAGATTCAGTTATTCAAGTTCCTACTTGACATTTTCACTTGGGTGTCTCACAGACAACACCAAATGAGAGAATGGTTTTCCAGTTTACAGCACATGGGAATCATCTGGAGCGCTTGTTAAAACACATTTTCTGGACAGCACTCTTAGACTGAGTAGGTCTAGGGTCAGGCCTGAGAATTTGCACTTTTAAGAGTTCCCAGGAGATGCTGCTGATTAGGAACCACACTCAGAGAACCACTGGTTTACATAATAATCATATAACAGTAGAGCTGGGTGCAGCGTTGACTGCCAAGAGTCCCAGCTACTTGGGAGTCTGAGGCAGGAGGATGACTTGAGCCCAGGAGTTCAAGGCAGCCTGGCTAACCCATCTCTCTTTTTTTTTTTTTTGAGTTGGAGTCTCACTCTGTCTCCCAGACTGGAGTGCAGTGACCGCTCCCCGCCACCGCAGCCTCGACCTGCTGGGCTCCGGCGATCCTTCCACCTCAGCCTTCCAAGTATCTGAAATTACAGGCATGCGCTACCACGCCCGGCTGATTTTTTGATTTATTGTAGAGATGAGGTCTCGCTGCCCAGGCGGGTCGCAATCCCGCGGGCTCGGGCAATCCACTCACCTCAGCCTCCCAAGGCACGGGATTACAGGCTGAGCCAACGAGCCCGGCTTTAACCCATCTCTTAAATGCATGCATACATACACACATATGTACATACTAAACAACAATCACAAAAATACAGGAGGGTCAGCCGGGCTCGGTGGCTCAGCCTGTAATCCTGCGCCTTTGGGAGGCTGAGGTGAGTGGATTGCCTGAGCCCGCGGGTTCGAGACCCGCCTGGGCAGCGAGACCTCATCTCTACAATAAATCAAAAAATCAGCCGAGCGTGGTAGTACGCGCCTGTAATTCCAGCTACTCAGAAGGCTGAGCGGAAGGATCGCCGGAGCCCAGCAGGTCGAGGCTGCGGTGGCCGGGAGCACCCACCGCACTCCAGTCTGGGCGACAAAGCGAGACTCCAACTCAAAAAAAAAAAAAAAAAATACAGGAGGGTATAATGTACTCTTCTTAAAATTTCACTGTCTCCTCCCTGAACCCAATCTCCATCTCTCTTCACCTTGCTGCCTCTTCTCTCTCCCCAAGAGTTCTTCCTTGTTATCCAAACTCTTCTCTCCCAGGAGCAAATTCTCTGCTTTCTCTCAGGCAGAGGGGTCCAGTGAACTTTTTTATTTTGTTGTTTGGGGTCGTCCAACAACCATGATTTTAGACACTATTTTTTTTAATGAAATGGAGGACAGAGGTCCTTACCTCATTTTACTCGTGATGTATTTTTTCCCAGAGTAGTATTTAAAAAGCATAACCTAAAAGGAAATCAGTATGATGACCCCCCCCCATACACACACATTCACACACACAGAAGAAAATGTACTGTAGACTGGCAATCGCCCACAGTTTTGTCTTTGTGTGTGCTAATGTGTAACAAAGAACTCACAGAGGTATGATCTGGTAACTGGAAAGTATGTCAAAAGATGGGGGTGGGAAAGATAACAGAAGAGGAAAAGTTCTCAGAAATGGTCAAAAAAGAGCCAGGTGAACAAGATGCTGGAAACAATGTACACCCAGTGTGGAGGTGAGGTCCAGGGTGGCAATGGACACTGGACTGAAAGTCATACCAGCACGCCCAGAACTTATTGACAGAAGAATGTTCAGCTCTGTTGCTGAGGACTCTTCAGCCTGCTTTGCATTCACTGGCAATTTATCCTCCTTAATCACTAAATCATTAATGGGGATCGATAGGAATACCACAGCAGAGAGGACAGGGTTGGGTGCAGGGAGTATTTTGCTTAGTTTTTAATTGAATAATGCTAACCAGGCATCAGGTCCTTTCTGTGAAGGAACCCTTCTCTACAGAACTGTTCCCACAAAGACAGAAAAAGTGAGGTGGGCATTTACTATAACTTCATCTTGTTTTTCTGACCACTCAGAACTCTGAATTATTGAATGCATTTTGTTCTTTAAATAGTAGAATGTTCCAGTTTGTCAGGTTAGTGTTAGTACCAGAAAAGGGATTCTGAAAGGTTTATATTTCTGATTCCTGTGGCTAGTTCTATGGGGCAGTATTTGGCTGCATGTTTGTTTGTGTATCATTTTCATGGAGTCTTCTTCTTCCTGGCGAGTTGTTTCCCTCTACATTCCTCATCACTGATTTTCTCTTTCCTCATTCAGGCTTGTACCCCTAGCATCTGGCATAGTGCCTGGCACATACTTGATATTTAATAGATGTTTCAATGTTTGCTGTGTTGAGTTAATAAATCCAAGTAAATACTTTTTAGGTTCACTGCACCTTATTATCATAGATAAGTTGTAAATGTAGTCTCAGATTCTATGATCTTGAAAAAGTAAAAAATGTGTGTGGTGTTTTGGGGGGAGTGACTTTTCTCTCTCTCTTAGCATCTGACAAGTTAGCATCTGGCATTTCTAACTTTTTAAAATTCACTTTGATTTTTTGCATCATTTTTCTAAACAAAGAAATCCATTTTATTTAATGTAAAGAAATCAAGAAGTTTTCAATATCTTGGATACTTTTAATAGAGAAAGAGTAAATATGACCAACTTAATAATAAGTTCATTCTTAGATTATTTGCTTTGTAAGTATATGTGGTCCTCTGACTTCTTCAATGAAAAATGGAGTAATTCACCTGAATTGATATCCTTGGAGCAACAATGACCGATACTCCCTTAAACCCAGATGAAAATTTTTACCCTCAGGCTAGAGCCATTCATCTATCAATCCACAAATATTGGTAGTATGCCCTCCACCATGCTGCAACAACACAATTACTCATGCATAGTACAAGAATATTATTTATTCATTCATACAAATTAAGAGTCAGTGCTGAAGTAGGTACTGGAAATACAGCAGTGAGAAGACAGACACAATCTTTGCCCTCACAGAGCTTCGAGCAAGGATTTTACAAATGAGCTACTAATAAAAAACTAATTACAGTTGTAAAAATTACTAAAATAAGTCAGGGCACAACAAGAACATAAAACAGGGGCCTCTGACCTAGAAGGGAATGAGGAGAGACTGATCAGTGGCTTAGCTTTGTGCCCTCACTAGCCCTAGAACAGCACTTGCATAAAATAGAGTAATCAAATAGTTCATTGAGAGAAGTTCTAAGAAAGGGTATGTGAAACTTTTATCCCTTATTTATTCAGTCTTCTGTTTAATAAATTAGTATATATCATTCTTCCCAGTGTCCGAGTCGCTTAGGGACTTACTATCCTTCTCGTTCCAAGTGAGCGTTGTACGCTGTGCCACAGTCAGAGGGGATCCCAGAGAGCTCAAAGTAAATATTCTTTTCAATGGCATACAGGTGACCCAAGGAACAAGGTCCAAAGCTGTTTATGAGAGACATCTAGAAGGAGCATTGTTGGAAGGGTCTAATGCCAACTCACATCCACCTACCAATGTGTGTGGTTTACAATTCCTTCTATTAATATGTGGAGTTTTATTTAATACTCTTCAAAGTATACTAATAGCCAGTGTCTCCCTGGATTGTTGTGTATTTTAGAAAGTATAATCGTTATCTTTTTCAGCCTTGCATGGTTCCTGGTACAGGGTTGATATTCAATAAATGTTTGCTGAACTGAATTGATAATCACCACTCTAGAGGCAGAGTGATTATTATACTCATATTTCAAGACAGAAAACAAGTTCTGTGATGCTACATAAATTTCCCAAGGTCATATAGAAAATTCGGAAACAAACTGGAACTAAAACTTAGGAATTCTGACTCAGTCAGGGTAAGCTCTTATATTTTTAAAACAAAGGTCATTTGTTTCTGACTTTGTGTAACAAGAGGAACAAGAAGTAGATGGCCAGCTGGGAAGATTATATGATGATGGGAAGTTCTGCCATAATAAATAAATATGGGCTGTTATTTATATGATGAAATGAAAATTTTCTCTGAAAAAAAATTAAAGCATGCCAACAAGGGCAGAGGCGCCCTTAGAGGATATGTGCTAGGTAAAGAAGCTCTGACATTTTCTTTGTAGAATTGCTTCATGAATAATAGTCTATCTTCTGAAGATATCTAAGTACACTGAAAAGTCCTTAACCAGCAAAACTGGCAAATTAGCACAAATCGAATAACCTTCCCAAGCTGCTATGAGCTGTAGCCTAATATAACTCATTTGCAAGGAATGTAAACTATGTTGTACTATGCACAGTTATTGTGTTGTCAGGGGCATGGGGGAAGACATACTATCAATATCTATGGATTGATGGATGAATGACTTTAGCCTGAATTCTGGTCTGGACTCAAGGGTCTCTAAGAGAAGGAGTGTTGGTGAATGTTATTCTGAGGATCCCAATCCTGATGAATTACTCCATTTTGTGCTACAGGAGCTAAAAGGCCAGATGCTATATCAACCAACTGTTGAGCCACTCACCTGTGTTTCATGGGTTCATTCCATTCCAGAGTTAACAAGTAGAAAAACAAGGCCTCTGGAATGGCTGTATTAAGCCGTTTTAGGAAAGTAGTGAATTTGGAACCTTCCAAAATAAAAAGCTCAAACTCTGGAAATTCCTTTCCTTAATATGCTCACAACTCCCACAGACAGGAAGTTATTCCTGATATGCTCACAGCACACATAGCCTGCTAGGGTTGGCCACCCTTCTGATTTACTTTATGATGAAAAAACCTATCATGATGACACCAGTCTGGATCACATTTGCTCTGTAGATCAAGCCATTCCCTCCAAGAGTGTTTACATGCTCCCAGCATGTCTTTCCTCTTTTTAGTGGTGTTCAGCTTTTACATAAGGGAAAGGCAAGTAGAAGTGATTCTGAATTCCCCCACTCTAAATTACTCCCTTCACTTAAAGGTGACACATTTTCACCTTTGGCCTTTTTGAAGGGACCAAACCATTATTCCTTCTAAAGGATTAGAAACAAAACCAAACTCTGATTTAAACTTTTAGTCTTGTGGAAGGATACCTTGTATGACAGCCTCCTGGCACCATAGTTTTGTTTGATCCCTGGGTTTTACTTGCTAGGCTTGAGCCTAATGACTTAGGAAATGGAACTTGCCTTAACTTTAAAATAGCATGTAAATAAGAAGAAGGAATTTATCAACCCGTGCAGTGATGAATGGTCCTCCTTCTCCCCAAGAGGTTATACAGATACTAAAATCAATAGGCTCAGCATTCACTTTTACAAGTTTGTTATAAATTCTCCCTCTCTGGGTGGGGAGGACAGTGGGAATTTCCGAGGGTGCCTGAAATCAGCCCTAAAATTTCTCAGCCCACGATTTCTCTTTTAACTACCCCACTAATCCCACCAGAGGAACAGTAAAATAAATGAGGTCATTATTCTTTACTACTTGCCTCTTGTAAATTGTTAGTCAGCCTGGAAGGGTGGTTATTTATGAGGCATTTTTAAGGTCTGTTCTAGTGACAGAGCTGCTCTGGGGCAGTGGATACTGTGTCACATTCACCAGTGAAGCCATGTGTAATCTGTTTTCCTCTGGAGTTTCATTGTAGTGGTGGTTGTTGCCAGAGGTTACTTAGGATGAAAAAGTTGTCAGAAGGTCTGTGGTGCTAATACTTCAACTCTGTGAGCTAAATAGACCTTTCTTCTCTTCTCAGTCCTCATGTAGTTGAAAAACATAGCTTCTAACCCCCACACTTAGGCATATGCACACACACACACACACACACACACACACCCCTACCTCCTAATAGTCTAACTTGTCATGTTTCTAGAACAGTGAGTTTTTTGTTAGCTTGTTTTTCCTATTAGTAGATTTCTTCATTTTACTAAATGGAGAACCTGCTTCCCTCTAAAACTAGTAGAACGCCACTACTCCTCTGAAACTCACCAAAAATTTAAAGCCAAACAAAAACACCACCAAAAGCCATCAACAAAAATCTCCAGAGGCAAATGATTAAATATTCCTATTTTTGTTAGCCTTTCAAACATAGGGAGTTTTTCTGAGTTTCCATAGTGATATAAAAAAATTTTTTAACCTAGTTTTGGAAAACTATATTTTAAAGCGACAGATCTGTATAAAAATGGGAAATAAAGTACTTCTTTCCACCTTCAATCTTCTTTTAAAATCATAAATAAATTTAAAATTAAAATCGAGGCTTCCCATTTGACTTCCTTGCCTTGTTGTGGATTCATGATTATGCCTGCCTGTGTGAGGTGAGATTTAATTTAACCACTGTAAGGAAGAGGGTGGCCTAGTCTTGAGCTACAGAACTCCTCTCTATTCATGGTTTACCACCTAAATTTATAACTTCCCATCAATACTAACCCAATGCCTAAAATAAATCCTTCATTCTCCTGGACTTTATTCCCACTCTGTAAGTTCCAGGCATTGTCTATGTCTTTTATTCTTTCACTGGACATTTATTGATTTCTTACCATGTTCCAAGGCATGGTGCTAGGGGCTGGGGACACAGTGACCTTATCCCTTGGACTCCCTATTGGGAGTCAGCTTAATATTCAAATCCTGACTTCACATCCCACTAGCAGTATTGCCTTGAGAAAGTTACTTTGCTTCTCTCTGCCCCAGTTTCCTCATCTATGAAATGAGGATACCTTCCTCATATTCCCAGGAGATTCCTGGGGATACCTTATATATGTTAATAAGTTAATTTGTCTGTATACAGCCCCTAGAAAGTTCCTAGTACATAGTAAATACTAAACACATGCTTGTTCAGTAAATAATTACATTAAACGACAATGTTCATGCAGTGGAATAAATGTTACTCCAGCATCCATAGGCCACTGAAGGAACAAGGTTTAATTTGATCTGTACTGGGGAAAAAGTGGTTCAAGGAGACTTAAAGAAGGAGAAAAAGTTATGTTTATATGATATTTAATAGGGACATTGATGATAAAAACGAGCACAACCTTACTGCTCTTGAAGAAAAAAACGAATACATAAAAGTTGGAATTGTTAACCTCTTATTAAATAAGTAGCTTCACTTAAATGCAAGTTTATTTAAAAATAACTTTTTCTGATGGCAAAAGTCTTATTATAGAAGTAAAAAATAATAAAAGCAT
The DNA here is from genome assembly GCF_000164805.1 of Carlito syrichta. Taxonomy (NCBI): domain Eukaryota; kingdom Metazoa; phylum Chordata; class Mammalia; order Primates; family Tarsiidae; genus Carlito; species Carlito syrichta. The sequence goes on along the minus strand of NW_007257520.1, from coordinate 94,817 downwards.
AAAATAATTCATATATTACAAATCAGAGACACTAGTTGTTAACATGTTGTTGTCTTTCCATCCACTTAAAGTATTTTGAGTGACTTTCATTTAAATTGACAATTGATTGTATTGTTCCTTTCAAATATATACACATGTACACATACATATGGTAAAAAGTGAACTTTCTTTTTCACCAACCTTCCAATTGCAGAGAATCCCAAGAGAAAACCATCTTTAACGTCTATATGGTTACAGATATTTTGCTATCATTTTGCATATTAATATCCATATATACATCTATGGGGTTTGAATTTTTCAACCATAAATGAGATGGTGTTATATATGTTGCTCTGTACCTAACTTCTCACACAGTATATTTTGGAGAATTTTCTAGATCAGAACATACATTTTTTTTTTTAATGACTGCTTGGTATGATTATACTATAATTGATTTGGTCTTTTGTTTACAACTATTTGGGTTGTTTCCCATTTCATTAGAGCTTATTATGCAATATTGAATGTTGCACATACATTTGCAAATATGCAAATATGCTTCTGCAAAATAGATAACCTAGTAATACCATTGTTTGGTCAATATGAATTCATATTTTAAATTTGCATAGATACTGCCAAATTACCCTTTTAAGAGGTTGCAGTATTTCATAATATAGCTGTAGTATATAGTAGTATTCATTTCTTCACATCCTCATCGGTACTAGGTGTTACCATTTGTTTTTGTATTTGCCAATATGGTAGACAAATTATTTTATTTAATTGCTATTTCATGGTTATTTTAGTTTGTATGTCTCTAGTTGAGCATTTTTAGTGTATTTATTGAATTTTATATTTCTCTACTCAATCATATTTGGAACATGTTAGGTTAGGTAAGTCAAGAATTGGCAGGAAGAGACACAAATGCATCTCTTAAATCTATGGATACATTTTGTATATGATGAGAGAAAGTATTACTGACTTTTTTTCCTCACACAGATAGCCAGTTGTCAAAATACCATATATTGATCAGCCCTATTATTATCCATTGATTTTTAAGTGCCATCTTTAGTACACCCTAAGATCTAATATACATCTAGCTCCATCCATATATTTGTCTGTTACTGTGTAATGTCACTTTTAATTATAGCTTAGTTTCAGTTAGCTATAATCACTGTAATGCTACATAGGAAAGACTCAGAAAATCTTAGTGACATACAACAATAAACATTATTCTCGTGGACCTGTGGCTTGGTTGGGGTTGGACCACCTAAACTAAGCTTCTATGTCAAACTCTGCTTCAGGTGGGAACAGCTGGTGAGAATTTCCCTCTCCCTGTGTGTTGTGGAGACCCTCTGCTCTGGGGACTCTCATCTTCCTTTGGCAGTGGGCTTGCAGGCATATTTTTCTTCTGGTAGTAGCAGAGTTGTAAGAGCACATGCTCAGCTATGCAAGCACCTTTCAAACTCCTGTTTGCATTGCTTCTACTAACACTGCATTAACCAGAGTAAGCCCCAAATCAAGAGGAGATATTCCATGTTTAAAGGGAAACACTACTAATTATATGGCAGTGCTCATAGATACAAGAAAGTATAAATTGGGGGGTGAGTTCCTCAGTTTTTCTTGTATCAACATTTTACTGTTCAACTTTTTTCCCCCCACATTGTTTCTTCCAGATAAACTTTTGAATCAGAATACAGAGTTCTAAAAACTCTGAGTGGAATTTTGATTGGATTCATACTGACCATAATTTGGGTAGGATTTTTATCTTTACAATATTGAATTTTTACATCTGATTAGAAACATTGTGTTTGCTTTTGTTTATTTGAGTTTTCTTTTATGACTTTGACAAAGTTTATTTTTATTATGAACATTTGTACACAAACCCAAAAGTAAAAATAATAATACAATGAATACTTTATTTATTTACGACTCCCAGATTCAAGAGTTATCAAGATTTTGCCACATTTGCTTTATCTATTCTTCTTTCTCTTATTTTTTGCTTTAGTATTTCCAAAAAAAATTCCAATCATCATGTTGTTTTGCCCCTACATATGTTAGTGTGCATTTTTCAAGAATAGACACATATACAGTGTACACAAATATGTATATATATATGAGGGGGATCCCCCCAAGACAGAATTTATTTATAAAAATTGTGTATTTACTTTTGCATATTTAAACTTCAGTCACCTTCAAACTATTCTTTGTTTGATGCAATACACCTATCAAGATGCATTTATCACTGCTCAAAACTGGCCAATTTTGATGCCTTTTAGTGTTTCTGCTGTTTTTTGTTTCACCTCTTCCACATCAGCAAAACGTTTCCTTTTGAGGACTTTTTCCATCTCGGGAAACTAAAAACAAAGGCAATCGGAGTGAGATCAAGTGAATGGGGAGCGTGGAGAACAGAGTCATGCCGGCTTTGGTCAAAAACTGCTGAACACTCAGCGCAGTGTGGGCAGGTACGCTCGCAAATTACCCACTGTGCAATGGGCAAATGTATTAAAAGACCCTCAAAAAAGAAATTAACTGAAGCCCAATTCAGCCTCTCACAACAACGATAACTGGTCCACTGATGCTGATGGGTTCTTGGAACACTTACCTAATAGGGGAAACCTATACTACAAGGGGCTTGCCCTCCAAAAAATAATTCTTTTTTTTTAGGGGTCCTCTCATATATATAGGTTTGTTTTTTTGTGTGTGTATAGTTATATCAGCTAATAAAAATCAACAAGAGTTCCATGGTATTATCTAATGACCTGTCTTTAATCAAATTTTTCCAGTGTCTACAAAATTTCTTTTTAGTATGTTTGAATTAAGGTCTGTCAATTAAATTTGGTTGCTATGTCCCTTAAATATTTTACTCTAGAGCATTCCTTTTCATTAATTTTTTTCATACCATGAACTTGTTGCTGAAACTGAGTCCTTTTTATGTAGAACTTTCCATATTCTGAATTTTGCTGATTCCATCCCCTGGCATCATCAAATATGCTTTTCTAACCACTGTGGCATCTGCCTGCCTGTTTGTTTGTTTGTTTGTTTGTTTGTTTTGCTACTGTAGTATCTTCTGTTAAGCAGTTAGATCTAGAGACTCAATTAGATTCATCTTCAAGTGTTTTTAGTAGGGGTTAGGGAAGGAAGAAAAAAAATACTTTATAATTCATGCTGTGTGCTTCCCAGAACATTCATCCTAGCAGGAGATGCATATATTTAGAATTATCAATAGGATCAGATTTTATCTGTCTCATTCATTCATTATGAAGCACCCCTCTTAACTAATTATTTCCGGCTCAATCCATTATTTCATTAGGGATTGCAAAATAATACTATTCTATTTCTACCATTCCTTCTGAAATTAGCATCAATTAGTTTGTTACCTTGAAGTAGAATTCATATAAGAAAGTCTGAATACCTGTTCCAAACACACAAATTTATCTGAGTGTGCTTCACACTTGTAGGGTCCTGCCAGTGTTAAAGATGCTGTGTGACTCCCACACTGGTCCTGGGAATCAGTATCAGACTGATGACGAGGTCGGTAGATGGGGAGCATGGCCTTCCTGAGAGTATAGCTACAGGGAAAAAAGTCCTTGCCATGAAAGGGAAGCTGGCTGGGCACACACATCTACCAGCACATCCACATTATTTTTCATTACAAAGAGACAACCTATAGCCTCCCTATTCCTGCCAGTAATGGGCCATGAACCAGATGTGACAAATAATGCTGCTGCCTTCTCATGTGCCCCAGATTTGTTTTAAAAATCATTTTTCAATTCAGCTAATGTTCTGTTCACACTAAAAGGATGGAAATTATTTTTTGATCTGTGTTAGAGATCTGCATTAGCATCATAGAACTCTGATTCGGAAACTACTGATGCACCAGAATCATAAAATGTTTAATGAGACATATCAATTTAATTATGCTTCTTGGAACGCAAAGAGCCAAAATTTGTCAGAATTTTGCTGACAAATGTCATCATTTGCAGACTGATCTTTGGCGCTGATTATGTTCACCATTGATAAAAAATATTGGGAAATGAGCTGTGCTTATTGAGACAAAAGGCATTTTTTGTTTAATTGACTCAGTTGCAGTTTAAGGACAAAAAAGCTTGCAAGTATGTGGAAACAGTCTGGTTTGGTAATGGTCATTATGTTTAAATCCTGATGCAGAAGATGCTGTGTATCTGGATGATGAGAAAGAAAGAGAAGAGTACGTGCTGAATGACATAGGGGTAATTTTTTACGGAGATGTTAGTGACATCAAGAATAGAAGCTGGAGCTATGGTCAGGTGAGCTGTTTAAAATTTGTCATTGTCAAGGACATTTTTACTTAATATTTTTGTCATATGTTTCCCTGTGGGGTACTATATATCGATATTAGACAAGCACAATTTCCTGCTTTTCAGGAACTGAGACTCCAAGGCAGAGAGCATAGGAGTAGAGACTTATAAAGACAACTGCATAATTTATTAGCTGAAACCACATATCTGTGGTTATTACAATGTTACCAAGAGGAGAGATTCTATGGATAATGTGGCATTCTACTGAGAAATGCTTTGGCATCTTAGTACAGTGAAATCTCATTAGCTCAACCTGGAATGGACTGAAGTTTTCTTTTTCTCATAAAAAAGATATTTTGATAATGATGCAAAGAATGCTGCAAGGTGTGTGACCAACTCAAAGAAGTAACTTTTATTTTTTTCTCAAAAGGTGTTAGCCTAGGATACTGTTAATTAGAAAAGAGTGTTACCATTTCATCAAAGGAAGGCCCATTGGGCTTTTTCATAGAAACATTTTATCAGCTGCAAACTCAAGTTACTGTCTAGATATAAAGTACCAAATGGTATTTCTTTAAAATGTTCAATAATTTAAACTATTTCAGTGTGCTATCTTTAACAGTGGAGCAAATGAATGATATTTTACCATTTTCCCATAAATGAATGCATTTCCTGTGACTAAAAATGATTTTCAAGTAGCAACCTGAGAGGAGGTAAACATGTCATTTCTCAGGAGTTTTGGCTGGGGTGCTAGAATTGTGCATCATTGTTCTGAGTATCCAGGGAAGAAATTTCACAGACTCTTGGTTATACCAAGTCACATGATACTTTATTGGCTCCAGGTGCCTTGATGTGACATCCATATGAGCTCGCCCTGTGTCCCTCACCCATGGCTCCAGCCTGGCCTTGGAACCCATGTGATCTTGCCTATCTGGATTTGTGACCAGCTTCTTTACCCTGAATCCTGAGATTCCCATGCCCAGTGCTCAGGCTTGCCCACCTGCATTTCTGAGAAACTGCTTAATGTCCACTCAGGCCATTTTATTACTATTTGGCCTTTATCCTTTTTTAAAGAAAATTCTGGTATTGTCTGTGGCTAGCAGTTATTTCTGAGGAAATTGAACTAGTACCAGTCTCTTCCCTTGATAGTGTAATCTACTTTCTCTGGGCCTTTCTGCCTTCTCCTTGTCCTGAGTTCCACCTTGTCTCAGAAGAGGAGAAACCTTAGAGGGATAGTCACTACATGAGTTCTCCTACTATTTGGGGTGCAGGGCAAATAGGTCTGAAGTACCTTCTGTGGCGCACCTGAGAACCCTTTATTTTTGAGATCTGTGAGGACTTATGTTACTTTCAAGGACTTGAGGCTTTGGCCTGACTTTGGAAATCATTCATTTCTTCGCCTTGGGCTCTGGAGCCAATGTGTTGGAGAGATCTTTTAAATTAACTTGTACTGTTTTCTAAAGAACTTCAAGTCAGTTCATGATCCCGAAATACATCAGCTCTCTAGGAGTTTCTGACTTGCTTTTGTGTTCTTATTCACTTTACTGAAAAATAAAAGAGGATGTTTCCTTCCTTCCACTTTAATATTTCACACTAAAGATTATGGGAGATTACATTATAGGAAATATACTTTTCTAGACATTACAGTGCAGTTTCATTTTATTTTTCTTCAGAGAATATCCTATTTGCTGAGTGGAAATTAAGCAGTTTCTCATTTTTCCCCCCAAATAGTTTGAAGATGGCATCCTGGACACTTGCCTATATGTGATGGACAAAGCACAAATGGACCTTTCTGGTAGAGGGAATCCTATCAAAGTCAGCCGCGTGGGGTCTGCCATGGTAAGCCACAACAACTGATTACTGAAAATGATTATATATGTCATTTGCCTCAGTATAGATGCCAGTTCATTAAGAGCTATTGAAATAATTACTTACATTTAATAAACTTTTACTTGTAAAATCCTTGCTCATAGTATCTCTTAAAATTCTCTGAGCTTGTCATGTGCTATAAAACAACATTCTCATCTCAATTCTGTGTTTCTTTGGCTTCGGACAAATAGTGATAAATCTCATGTACTATAGGCTGGTTATTCTAAAGAACCTCTTGCCTAGTGATGAGGAGTGATCATGACAAAAATGTCAGTAACTTTAATCAAACAACCAATCAGCCAAACATCAAGGAGCACAGGAGACAGGCAAGGCACAGCTTTTCTCCATTTTCACACTGATAGTAAGAGTTAGGAAAAGAACGACTTGATCTAATCCTAGCTCCTGTTACAGTAACACGTCACTGTAGTTTTTTATCACTTATAACATGGGTACTGATTCAACTCAGTAATGTGTGAGGTAAGTAGGGCAGGCATTACTCATACCCTTTTACAAGTTAGGACAAAGGGTGATGACAGTATGCTAGTGACAAAGCCTCAGCTGGAACCCAGGTCTGCTGATTTCAGATCTAGACATTTTCTGCTTCCCATGCCATTTTCTGTGGGAGATCCTGAAACTTCTCTGAAAATGAAGAGCTCCTACAGTGGAACAGCCTCCTGAGAGAGGAGAGAAAATTCCCACGAATGGAAAGATGGGATCAGGCATGTGACGTGAATTAATTGGGGTGCCTAGGTTCTATTGCGCTGATATACCCAGCACAGAAAGCCAGTCCTCGGTGCAGAAAAGTATATCAAATCCAGCTTAATAATAGAATATTCCTAAAGAAACGTTAACCTAGCTGGTATTTCATACAAAGAGGAAAAAAAATCCTTATATTACCAATTTCTTTCAGTTTTCTAAAAAATTCTCTTTGGAAGAATTTTATGTTTGCGTTTAGATTAATTAACTTTTGAATTAGATCTTTTTAGTTAAACAAAATCAATATTGTGAATATAATATTAGACCAATAATTATATGAAATATAATTTCTGGTTAGCCTTTAAGAAGGGTTGTTGTTTTCATTTTATTAATGACTAAGCTACATTTACATTTAGGAAACAGCAGAGCTTAAGAAGTAAAAGTAGAAACTAATATCTCAAAGCAGTTTTGTTTTCTGTTAGTTTATGTTGTGTAATGAAAAGACAATGAATTCTAAAGATTTGGGAATCTCTTTGTAAGAATCATTTATAACAACATGTATTAGACCTACAGTCAATCATTATTTTTCCTGTTTGACAGACAAGATTTCCTTTTTTTCTTCTTTTCTGAAGTTACCATGATAAGTTTACAATGAGAAGAAAAACAATAGCTAGCAGTGGCTAAATATAAACTAATTCCTTCTTAAGCATTCTGAAATGGCACACTCATCAGTCTAAGCTTACTTGCACATTGTATTTTTACTAATCCAGAAGTCAGAAATCACTGCCTAATACAAGCCAATGCAAGAGGGAAGCAAATGTGAAGTAGCTAACCTAAGGCTGTCTGTAAGCACCTGGCCAAACAAACTGTTGTGTTGAACAAGCACATACTCCTAATGCAAATTGCCTCAAAATTTATTAATAGTAGAAAGCCCACAAAGTTTTAATTTTGAAAACATATATCCTGGTTGATTTAGAACTAGACAGAGAGAGTCTATTTGGGGAATGGTTTGGTTTGGGTTTTTGGTATCTCTTTAGAGGGGCAGACCGTAGGTGTTAAGGGGCAGAAGGCCTGCCTAGGGGTATTTTGAGCAGTATCTCTATTTTCATCACACCATTGTTTGCATCTACAAAGTGGTGATTGTTTTCAAACCCCTTTCACCTCTATTATCTCCTTTGAATCTTAAAGTAGCTCTGTGAGTCCTTCCAAAGTTATTCAGGTTTAATAATTTTAAAAACTAAAAATACTGAACCTCCAAAAATCAGTTAAAAAAAAAGACGACACTTAGGGAAAAAATATCAACTGTTCTATGGTCATTCAGGCAGTTACCCTCCTATTTGCAAATCCTGGATATCTACTGTGAAATTTCAGAGGACAGCTAAAGAAGAAAGAAAGAAAAAAACGATATTTACCTTAAAATATAAAAAGGTATGTTTAGAGAACTCAAAAGAAAATATTTTGAAGTTGCAAGAGTCTAGCCAGGACCCTGATTTCCAGGTAGATGGGGCTGTGTGTGTTTTCTCTGGGTGGTCCAGGCCTCAGGTGGAACAGAGGCTGATGCATGGTTGTTTTCTGAATTTCTCTCAAACACCTCTCCAGCCTAGTCACTGTGGCTAGAAATTCCTTGTGCAGGATACAAATGTCAGAACAGGGGTAAGTGTGACATGCAAATTCTCCAGAAGGGGTAATACACTGACTTTAGTTCATGCCGAGATGGCAGTGAAGGAAGGCAGAACTACCCTGAGAGCGATTGTTGCCAGGAGAGAGGGATGAGCAGCCCAGCCCCTTGCCAGGTATCTGAAAAGGATAGAGTTGAGTGAGAACAAGGACTCGGAGCATGTGACAAATTTGCTTAAGGTTAAGGTCAAGTCTGGCACTGAAGGTTGAAGGTTTATAAGGAGTTTGCAAGAAACAGGTAGGTGAATGATGATAAAAAAGAAAAAAAAGCATAGGAAACCCAGGTTGCGCAACATTCTAATGATATTAATAGCATGAATCTGAATTTTAAGTGCATAATCACCAGATTAAAATATATATTTATTGTCCAGTGCATATGACCTTGAATAATTATGTATTTGTGGGTCAATGCTGTGCAATGTAGAACGTTTAGCAGCTTTCTTAGACTCTACCCAGGACAAGTACAACATTTCCCCCACCAGTTGGGACAATCAAAAATGTTTCTAGATATTGCTTAGTGTCCCCTGGGGGGAAAATCACCCTTCGTGAGGACCACCACACTAAAGCCCTCTGTGACTCAGTTTGCTTGCCCAGGGGATATAAGTAACACTCTTTTCTTGTCTATATAGAGAATCTGTCTTCTTAACTCATACAAAACCTACTGGTTTTCATTCCTCCACTGAAGAAAAAGTGGAGGCAGCATCACATAGGAAGAGACTCAGCCCATGTCAAGAGATAGGACCTTGGTTCTAGTTTGCTATTAACTCACTGTGTGACCCAAGGTAAACAACTAACCTCTCCTGGCCTCCCATCCTCATCTTTAAAACAAAATTTTGTCTCTGAGCTCAAACCACATTTGTTATTCCCAGTGGCAGCAAAAATATTCTTTTATTCTTCAAAGCAGTACTCTTTTTTTCATCTATTTTTTTCCTTTATAAATTCAGTATCTTCCCTTGTTCTTATTTTGAATTGCTGTTATTTTACTTTGATGTGAAAGTAAGAAAAGTTATGACAACCTGAACAGCCTTGGGCTATTGGACTTTCCCAGGAGAAAGAAAGTCCAAAACTCCTGTATTCTCATCGTCTGGGGATTAGGCCTGAGATGTTATAACCTTACATAAGCTAACTTTTATTTAGACTCTTCTAAATACTGTGTGGTGCGTTTTCCCAAAGTTATACTACAGATTGATTTGAGAGAAGGCTGGGGCGGGGGGGAGAAGAAGAAATTAGAAAAAAGAAAAAACTTGCCTGAAGTTATACTTCCTCTTTTAAATTACATTGCTTGATTGCTGTTTTCCTTCCACTGCATTTCTGATGTGACAGTTCCCACCAGGAAAATTGCCAGGAGCTGTGCCAGAAAAAGTTAAGAAGGATGCCTTGTGCCATCTGAAAACTTACTTCATTCACATGGTATTAATAAAGCATTTCACTGCCAGCCCGAAGAAGCCAGACATGGACTCTGAGCTCCCAAACTATAAAAACAGTTGCACATGATGTGTTGTGACAAGGACATCAGGGTCCTGGGGAAAGAGGAGGAATGTGACAATAGTCTGGTATTACTGCTGAGTGGTTACTTGCTCATGCCTGCTTCTACCCCATGACTGTTTGGATCTAGCAGCAACTATGGGCAGAGAACTTCTCCCAAGGAGATGCAGCTGCTGCTGCAGTGCCTGCTGTTACTGCAGATAACTGTTTGCTTGTTCATTGTGATACCCCTGAGTGTATCACCTCCATTCATATTCATTTCTGTGGGTTAAGATGTCATCAATAGAAGATCTGTGCTGGTATGCACCCAGAACCAGCATGTGAAATCAGGAAGACTCTCCAGGGTATTTTCATAGATGGTTCTTACTATTTTGAGGTATGATCCATATATGCCTAGATGTTCAAGGGTTTTTATCAAGAAGAGGTGATGGATTTTAAGAAAAACTTTTTCTGTATCTAATGATATAATAGTGTGGTTTTTGTTTTGACATCTGTTGATGTATTTAATTACATTTATGGTCTTATGAATGTTGAACCAGCCTTGCATCCCAGGAATGAAGCTTACTTGGTTGTGGTGGATGATTTTTGAGATGTGTTGTTGAATCCGGTTTGCTAGGATCTTGTTGAGAATTTTAGCTTCTATGTTCTTCAGGGATATTGGCCTGTAGTTCTCTTTCTTTGTTGGTTCTTTACCTGGTTTGGGTATCAATGTGATGTTAGCTTCATAAAATAATTTGGGGAGAGTTCTATCTTTCTCAATAGCCTGGAATACTTTCAACAGGATTGGTAACAATTCCCCCTTGTATGTTTTGTAGAATTCTGCTGGAAAGCCATCTGGTTCAGGGCTTTTTTATTTGTAGGTAGTTTCTTATGACATAGTCAATTTCCTTGATTGTTATTGGTCTATTTAGGGTCTCAATTTCTTCTTCTTTCAACCTAGCAAGGCTGTGTGATGTCAGAAAGTCCTCCATTTCCTCTAGGTTTTCCAGTTTGTTTTCATACAAGTGTACATAGTAGTCTCTGATAATCTTTTGTATTTCCTCAGGGTCAGATGTGACTTCATCTTTTGTGTTTCTGATTGTGTTTATTGGGGCTTTTTTTCTCTTGTTTATCCTTTCAACGAACCTGCTTTCTGTTTCTTTTTTTGTTTTTTTTTTTTTGTATTATCTTTTTGTCTTCTATGTCCCAGATTTGGGCTTTTATTTTGGTGATCTGGATTCTTCTGCTGAAGTTGAAGTTAGGGTTTTGATGGTCTTGCTTTTCCACCTTCCTTAGGTGACTTGTTAGGCTGTTAACTTGTGATCTTTCCATTTTCCACATGTGCATTTGTAGAGACATGAATTCCCCTCTTACTACTGCTTTTATGGCATCCCAGAGATTTTGGTAAGATGTTTCTTCATTTTCATTTGTTTCCAGGATTCCTTTAATTTTTGCTTTGATTTCAGTGTTGACCCAGTAGTTGTTAAGCATCATGCTGTTTAGTGTCCATGTCTTTGTGGGTTTTGGGGGAACTTTGTTGGTGTTGATATTTATTTTTATTCCACTGTGGTCTGAGAAGCTGCATGGCAAAATTTCAATTTTATGAATTTTGTTTATGCTTGTTTTATGGCCAAGGATGTGATCTTCTTAGAGTACATTCCATCTGGTGATGAGTAGAATGAATTTTCTATGGTCATTGGGTGGAGTGTCTGTAGGCATCAATTAAGTCTATTCGGTCAAGAGTCACATGAGGTTCCAGATCTCCTTGTTGATTTTTTGTCCTGATGATCAGTCTAGGGTTGTGAGCGGGGTATTAAAGTCCCCAAATATGATAGTGTTAGAGTTAATATCTTTTTTAAGTTTGCCTAGAAGCTGCTTTATGAAAGTTGGTGCTCTTATGTTGGGTGCATATATGTTTAGGATGGATATTTATTGTTGATGGATTGAACCTTTTATCATTATATATTGACCTTATGTATCTTTTAAAATTTTTGATAGCTTAAAGGGTATTTTGTCTGGTATTAAGATCATAACTCCAGCTTCTTTTGTGTTCCGTTGGCCTGAAATTTTGCTTCCCATCCTTTTACTTCGAGTCTGTGAGTGTCCTTTCTAGTGAGATGAGTTCTTGGAGACAATATATTGTTGCCTCATGATATTTTATCCATTTTGCCATTCTATGTCTTTTCGGTGGTGCATTTAGTCCATTCATATTCAGGCTAATTATTGAAATGTGAGAGTTTATCCCTATCATAAGGTTCTTTTTTTTTTTTTTTTTGAGTTGGAATCTCACTCTGTCACCCAGTGCAGTGCACTGTACTGCACTGCACTTCCGGCCACTGCAGCCTCTACCTGCTGGACTCCAGCTATCCTTCCACCTCAGCCTTCCAAGTAGCTGGAACTACAGGCATGCACTACTGCACCCGGCTAATTTTTTTATTTGTTGTAGAGATGAGGTCTCACCAAGTTGCCCAGGTGGGTCTCAAGCCCACAGGCTCAGGCAATCCACTCACCTCAGCCTCCCAAGGCGCGGGATTACAGGCTGAGCCACCGAGCCCGGCTTATAAGGTTATTATAGAGTTGTTGTTGTTCCTGTTTTTTTGTCTTTCTTTTGATTTTTGGGGTTGATTCATGTGTGTTTTCAATCTTTTTCCTGCACTCTTGACACTGAGGTACAATATTGAACAAAACATAGTTTCTGCCTTCAAAGAACTTACAGTCTAAGAGAGAATACAGACCAGTAAGTAGAAATTTTCAGCATATTATGACAAATTATCTGATGAAAATAAGCATAGGATTGTATGGCTATGCTTGTTTATGGCTAAACATTGGCCTAACATGTGTTGGGCTACTGGATCAAAAGAAAGAATGATGGCTGACACGTGTTGGGCTACTGGATCAAAAGATAGAATGATTGCCCATAGCAATAATAAACCATGCTATTATTCACAGAAATCCTTTTTTCATAGTGAAAATAATATCCAAATAGTCACCAGCACTGGAGAAAAACATAGTAGGTGGTAATTTGCTCCTAGGGATGTGTTTTTGTTTTACAATTCAGAACACATAAAGCTGTCACAAGTAAAGTGTGGTCCATGGGTCCCAACACTTACAGTTACTTGATTCTATAGTGTTTTGAATCAATATAGTAACAAAAAAGGTAACAATGGAAAAATTGGGAAGGTAGGAGAGGAGGAAAAATATCAATACAGTTACATATTTTAAAATTTCAGTGCTGTATACTGTTGCAGCCTGGACTTTCCAGCTTCCCTTGATGTGTACACATTTATTCTTAACCCTGGTCTTTTGCTAATATTGAACCACAATGCCATCATTAATCCCCATTAATACTTTGCTCTGACTGTGCCTTTTGTGAACTAACTCATGATTGAATGTTTTTAACCAATCAATGTTCAATGTACTCTTTAGTGTTATAAAAAAAAAAATCTTGAGCTCCAGCTAGTAAATCAAACTGACCAAAACTGGGGGATAGACCCTGGATTTTCCTAGGGCCCAGCACTGGATGAATGACTATAGACCTTTGAAATGAAATGGACTTCAATGCTTTTGATCCTCAAGCACCTGTGATTCTATAGATAAAATTAAAAAATAAAGTTATTTTTTCTTTGTCCATCTTTCCTCCCCTTCTTTTTGTACCAGTATTTAGAAATATTTTTTTCTTTCATGAATAAAAAAGACAGTAATGACATCACTATTTTGATATGTTTTCAAGAAACTCCAGAGAGTACTTACTATAAAACCATGGTTTTCATTTTTCTCCAGCTGATTACTAGACCATTGTATGGGAAGCTTCGCATTCAGCAAACCTCTTCATGCAATAAATCGAATCACAAATATTCAGATTACAGTTAAAGATTTACTTGTGTTAGAAATTTCATACATGAGTCATCTCAAATGAACTTTAAAATCAGAAATAAATACATGAAGTATATTCCTTGATCATACGGACCAACCACAATGTAGTTCCATAGTAGTTTTTTTAAATTTGCAAAGCAATATCTAACTGCTCTTTTGGTTTACAAAGCAGATGAAGTCCCTTTTCTTGGAGTGAACTGTCATAGAAAAATCTGGGGACCCAACTTCTCAATGACCATTTTTAAATGAAATTTGAAACCACTGAGGAACTTTTTCACATTTACCTGTATTGATCTTATTTTTTTTGCAAAATTGTATCTATCAAAAAAGCATGATTACATAACAATAATTTGTTTCCACATTCTTGTGCCAGATTTATCTAACTGCCAATCAGAACTTCTATGGTGGTGATGGTGGTGGTACTTATCACTACCAGATCATCAGTGCAACCACACTGAATACGATTCAGTGCCACTTTTGTGAAGGTAAAGATACATACAACTTCCTTTTGGTATTTTCAAAGAGTAATCGTTACACATCTTCATTACTGACTTGTAGATATCTAGAGATCAAAATCCCCAGACTGGTGATCATTGTCAGAAGTAGGCTCTATGATAGATTTGAGTCCCAATTCATAGTTCTGGGTTTCCAACCTTACTGGCTTTTAATTTAAATTTTTACTTTCTTTCTCCATGATTCATATCAGCAATGACATCACTCAGTTGGAGATGGCAGAAAAAAAAAGCAGAGGCCTCTTGATGCTCTTTGTAATCTTTCCAATGGCAGTACATCTCAATCAGTAGGATCTCCCATGGTGGCAACTTTTGGAAAATCTGATTAGTATAATGGAGAATTTTACTATAGTCCAACAAAGTAAAATACTAACTTACCAATTCTAAAATTAGTTTCTTTTTTTTTAACCCATTAAAACTGGAATCAAGGTATTCTTAAGAATGGAAGTAATTTCTATGATTCTGGAACTATCAAGGGAATTCAGTGACGAATGGGAGGTACAGAGTCAGGATAAATCTCTAACACATTTCAAGCTAAACACAATACCATAGGTCATTTATTCACCAGGGTTTTTTTGTTTGTTGAAGATTTTTAACAACTGATAAATATATTAGAAGCAAGTGGGAAAATATAATTTACCTAACAGAAAGTATTTTCATAGCCACTTTTGAGTAATTGCATCCAGTCCATAAATAAACAATGTGCAGATGGAGAGACTGAAGGATCAGGAAGTTAAATAGCTTTATCCAAGGTCACTGGTAGCACCGGAGATGGATCTTAGGTTGCCTGATCCCACTGTTCCACACACAATGTTAAATTTCCCCTGGATTTGTCCTCTACTTGTCCTCTCTCCATATCACATGAGTTTCTTGGGTACAAATATAATGCCTGTTACATGCCCTGTCTGATTCAATCCTTCTCTTTAGGTGGGGGGAATGAGGAACAATGAACTATTTAGACATTATCTTTTTCTCTTATGGCAAAAGCCAGCAATGTAATGAAGTTTCCATTTGTGGGAAAACAGCTTGGTTTCTCAATTATTAAGATTACATTTCTTATGCTTGTTCTCCTCATATTTTTGGAGAAAAACAGACATTTATTACAAGCCATCTCTGGAATGTGATAATCATAGTCAATCTAAATGTCTGCTTTCCCCGAATTGCTTCCTGGAATGAGGTTTCAATGCTGCATCTATTTTGTAATCACACAGGCTATTTCTGAAACACAGGGATGCTTTTCAGCACTCCCTCCAAGCTGTGCAGTCAGCGCTGCTCTTGTCTCCTGGGGGCCAACATCCCCAGGATAGGGGGATAGAAAAGCACAGCACTCAAGGATATACACAGCTTTATGTACTCTGGGTTTCCTTTGTGCCCCTTTTCCTTCCCTTCTCACTTCCCATGGCACCCTTCTCTCTATTTCCTCCTCCTGCTCTGCATTTTTCCCTCTCTCATCCATCTATGCCCTTTATTCAGATATTTTTGGATGCTTGGTGTAAACCAGCCCTACACCATGCAGGAGTGGTATGGCAATTGAAAAAGCAGACAACACACGGAGACCTTGAAATCTCAGTTTCTTTCTCTTTGTCCACATTTGGTTATTTCTCCCATGATTGTCAAGTAGTAAAATACAACTGAGAATCCTCAATTACTAAGGGAGAGGGAGCTAATAATTTCTGGTTAATAGTTATCAAGAAAAATGAGTCTAATTACCCCTGTTAGAGCTTGGGTCATGTATATACACCAAAGTACATTCATATAACAGTAGTTATATACTCCAAAGCATAAATTAAGGCTAGTTCTTTTTTAAGATTCAAGTAAAATGTACATGCAGTAAAAGTCACAGATATTAAATGCACAATTCAATGAGTTTTGATTGAGGTAATCACTATCCCAATCAAAAGATAAAAATTCCCATCAGCCTAAAAATTTCCCTGTGTTTCCGCTAGTCAATTCCCATCCCCTTAGGCAGCTACTTTTCTGATATTTTACAATAGATTAGATTTGTCCTTAAAATTCACATAAATGGATTCATACAGCATAAGTGGAGCTGCTTTCTTTTAGTCAATCAATTATTTTTTGTTTGTTTATTTTTATTTTTTATATATTTTTTATTTCGGTAGCTTTGAGGGTTTCAAATAATTTTTAGTCTGGGTTTTAAGCACACCCACCACCCCTACCTGTGCACATTGTACTCAATAGGTGATTTTGTGTCCTGCCACCCCTCCCCCCACCCCTTCTGAGCCTCCAGTGTCCATTATATCTTTCTCTACATCTTTGCAAATCCATAGTTTAGCTGTAACTTATGAGTGAAAACATGTGGTGTTTGGTTTTCTACTTATAGTCAATCAATTTTGAATGTAATTTTAATTTTTCCTTACTGTTACTGAGAATTTTTTATTGTATTATCTATAATAATTTGTCCATCTATTCATCTATTGATGGACAATCTGAGATGCTTCTAATCTGAAGCTATTATTATTAATGATACTATGAATATTGACGTACAAGTGTTTTGTGTACATGTTTTCATATATCTGGAGTAAATAGCTAAAAGGTGGCATGCTTAGATCAGATAGTATGTATTTAATTTTATAAAAATCTGCTAGTTTTCCAAAGTGGTTGTAGCATTTTACATTCCTTCTAGAAATGTATGAGAGTTCCAGTTTTCCACAACATCACCTGTTCTTGATATTTTCAACTTTGTAAATTTTAAACAATCTAGTGGGCACATAGTGGTATTCACTGTCATTTTAATTTTCATTTTCCTGGTGACTAATGTTGTTAAACACCTTTGTATTCATATATTAGCCATTCACATATCTTTTTTGGTGCAGCATCTTTTCAAGTCTGCCCATTTTTTTATTGGATCATTTGTATTTTTATTATTGAGTTGTAATTGCTCTATGTATATTTTGAATATATGCCATTTGTCAGATATGTATGGAATATATTTTCTCCACACTATGGCTACAAGTTACATTTTCTAAATGGCATATTTTAAGTAACAAAGATTTTTAATTTTATGAAGTCCAATTCTTAAATTGTTTTTTATAGTCATCTCCAGTTATTTACAGGGGTCATGAAGATGTTCTCCTATGTTTTCTTTTTGAAGCATTATAACTTGAGCTTCTACATTCTGATCTGTGATTCATCTTGAGTTATCTCATTTTGTGTGGTGTGAGGTAGGGGCCAAGGTTTATTTTTTTCCTAATTCATCCATCTATTCCAGCATCATTTGTTGAAATGACTGTTGGAAAGACTTTCATTTGTTACAAAGACTATCTTTTGCCCCTTTGAGTTGCCTTGGTAATTTTCTTGAAAATTAAATGACTATATGAGCATGGATCAATTTCTGGACTTTCTATTCTGTTCCGTTGACTTAAATGTCTGTTCTTATATTAATACCATACTATCTTGATTACTGTTTTGCTGCTGTAAATCTTCAAATCAAGTAATCATCCATCTTTGCTTTTCCTTTTTAATATTGTTTTGGTTATTCTAGATCCTTTGCTTTTCTATATAAATTTTATAAACAACTTGTCAATTTCAACAAAATGTCTGTTGTCATCCTTACTAACCCATTGTCTTGATCTAGTAAAGAAATATTTAATGGTGGCCTATACCCATCTTCCAGTGATATCACATTCATTCATTCAACAGATTGAGTACCCACTCTGTGCTAGCCTTGGAAATACAAAGTCAAACAGCATGGTGCCTTTCTTCCTCTGGAAACACAGTCTGGTATTAAAACAGTCTAACCATGGCACAGTGTGAAGTGATAAACAGGAAAACAGTAGTAAATCAGAAGGACAGGTAAAGATTTCCAGAGTGAAACCTGTTGAGTTTTAAAGGATCAATAGGCATTCATCAAGTATAGAAGGGATTTGAGTGTGTAAGGGCATTCCAGGAAGAGAGAATAACATTTCCAGTAGCAACAAGGGAGAAAACAGCTTGTTGTCAAGCCCACCACTATGAGAAGCCAAAGAGATGGTAAATGGCTTTCTATTCCTGTGGATCAAGTGTGTGACCCTGGCTGTTATAAGTGTCATGAAAGCCCAGAAAGGATCAAGGATGAGGAGGCAGGAATGTGGGGAGGGGGGAGATAGAATTACTGCTACCCTATTTCCTTTTCTTTGAAATTTTGCTGGGATGCTTCAACTATTCAGAGTACTTTACTTTCATCTCATCTCTCTTCCTATTCTTACCACATAACTTGGCAAACGGACAAGCAGGCAGAAGAAATAGATCTCTACATTCCCAGGATGATGAATTTCCAAATTTTAATTTTTGAAACTATTCTTTAAAAAAAATTAGTTGAACCAAAATAAATAAGGGAGAAAAAGAAAAGCAGCTATTATTGAAGAGAGGAGATGACTGCAGCCTTTACCAACACTCAGCTCTCTTCAACCCCACCCCTCAACACTATAACCATGGAGATTCTTTGGCAAGATCTTAGAGTGCCATGGAGCACATTTTGACATTACTATAACATTTGCTCCTATGATTAAAATTGGTCATCACCAGACTGTAACTGGGAATTATGGGTCACAAAACCTGGAAAGGATTTTTACAAGGACTAATTTTTCTCCTTCCCAAATTTAACTCTAGTCATTTGAAGCTAGTTCACACGTAACCCAAAATAAAAATTTATATCCAATGTTCCTTGAGAAATTATTATAGGTAAGATTGGGTATTAAACTATTTTCTGAAAGACTTACAGAAATCCTAGTCTTTATGAGAACATAATTTTAACAATAAAATTTAACAGAATATAACAAGCTTATAACGGATAAAAATCATATTATAACAGCCATATAAAAGATGCATACAGAAGAAGAAAAATGCATTTTCATATTTGAAAAGAAGGTGAAAATGTATGAAATGTAAAGGTCTGTGCTATAGGAAATCAAAGACTCTAGAAATGTCACATTTCTTTATTTGTATCAGGTTATAATCATGCCCCAATGACCAAAATTGGATAGAAGTCCAGTATGGATCAAGCTTTAAGACTCTTTGTATCCTTTGAATTATACAGGAGAAATTGCTTTTAAATCATAAATAGTATTATACTATAATGGTAAGTTTAAATTTCAAAGTAATTTAGTTTTTATAGCCTTATTGAAATATATTCGACAATAAAATGCACATATTTAAAATGTAAAATTTGATAATTTCAATATGTATATGTAGACATGAAACCATCACCAAAATCAAAATAATGAATGCCTCTATTACCTTAGCAGTTTCCTCATTGTAAGTTCTCCCTTTAATGACTCCCTGCTTTGTGTACCATCCTCAGGCAATCATTGCTCTCCTTTCTGTGTTTTCCAGATTTTTATATAAATGTAATCATGCAGTCTGTACTCTCTGCCTCTTTATTGAGTTTCAGAATTCATCCACGCTGTCATTTTTATCAGTAGTTCAATCCTCATTATTGCTGGGTAGTAGTCCACTGTGTAGTGGTTCATAACCACTATTTATTTATGCATTTTCGGTTTTTGCCTCTTACAAGTAAAGCTAGAAACATTAATGTAAAAGTCTTTGTATAGATATAAGCTTTATTTCTCTTAGGTAAATATCTAAGAGTGGGATAGATATAAGCTTTATTTCTCTTAGGTAAATATCTAAGAGTGGGATAGCTGGGTCATATGGTAGGTGTATGTGTGTGGGTCTATTTCTGTGTTCTCTTTTGTGTTCCATTGACCTGTTTGTCTGTATTTATGGCAAGTGGTGTCATGCTATTTAATTTTAAAATATTACATTCAATTGTACTCACATTCTATTTAACTTTAAGTTTTATTTGATTGTATTAAATGTTACTTTAATAGGAAAAAACTGAATTGCAATAGAAGAAACTGTTGAACTTCAAATAAATGTTTCTTCACTACAAGAGATATCATTTCCTGATAGGTCTCTCTAAGGTTATTGCAAAATTATAACAACCATTAAAAGAATAAAGCAATTATGTGCTTTAAAATTATATTTTAATTTTAGATGATATCAATTAACTGTGAGAGACCATCACATTGAAATATTAACATTTTCATTCTTCCTCTCCATTTTCCTTCCTACTGTCTAAATTTTTGTAGGGTGATTGTTGTTTTTACATTATCAATTTTAAAATTCATCTGTAATTATAATTCCCAAAGATGCTTAACTTACATGGATTTCTCTCATCACTGAATCTTTTACCACAGAGTCTCTATTCCTGATTCTTTGTTTGACTCATCTCTTTGTTATTTTGATATCATTTTTCAAGTGGTTAGTTATGATGGATACCATAATTCCTGAAATCTTTCAAGTTTGGGAATGTATACTGGTTGCCTTTATATGAGTAAGTTCAAAGCTGCATACCATCATATCTGTTCATAATATGGGGTCAACCTTTCTTTCTTTCAGGACTATGTAAATATTGACTGTCAGTGTTTTGCCACTGTGTGGTATTTTAGAAAAGTCTGAAGGTTATCCCATTCCCTCACTTGTTGCTAATTTGCATTTTATGTCTAAATGACTGAACAATTACTTTTTTATCCTAAGGTACAAATTAATTATAATTTCTAGCCAAGGAGCATTCTGTATCAAATTACCCTGGAATACAAGTTGTTCTTTAAATGTATAGATCCTACTTTTAAGTTAAAAAATGTAAAGTAAAGTTTTCTTATATCATGAATACGTATGTTCTGTTTCATTTATTTGGTTCTCTATTTAAGATGTTAATTATCCTTATGTGGTATTATCTTTGTCTTCCATAACTCTGAAGCTATTCGCTTTTTTCTAAATAAATTATATTTGTCTTTTTCATTAGCACTTTCTCTGATTAACTCAAGCTTTTATTCTATGTAATTAATTTTATTTTTGGCAATATCTATTCTGTTTCTTGTAGTTTATAATTATTATTAGTTCTGTAATGATATGACTTGGTTGCCAATTTGTTTCCTTTGGTCTATGGTCTCCTAAGAAATTGTGAGAAAATTTGTTATGATCCTTAATTTTGTGTTCTTCTATATATGAGTTTTTTCATGATATCTTTCTCTTTCTCTCTCTCTCTCTCTCTCTCCATTCCCCTTTTTCCCTATGCTGCTCCTTTTCCTTTTATTCATACCTATACTCACACAGCTCTTCTTCAGATATTCTATTTGTTCTAATAAATGAAATCCTATCTGTCTTTTCAAAATAAGATTAGTTTAATTTTTCCTCTGAACTACAATTTAAGGCCAATGTTCTTCATTCTATATACTCTGTAGTACTCTAAGAGAGATTGAGGTGGGGAAGGGGGTTTAACTGAGGAGATGGGCAGTCTTTATTAGAGCACTTAGGTTCTACTCTGTCTTTTAAGATTCGCTAAAATTCCCATTTCAGAACCCACTCCCTGTAATTGGTGGTATATCTGATTTCTATGACAGGTATACTCTTGGGTTTTGTATCATTTCCTCATTGTAGTCCCAGAATCTCTACCTTTTTTGAATTACAGATCCTTTTTCATTCATTTCTTCACAGCAATTATGGCCACCATTCTGGTCAGCACAAGAAAAAAATCAGCATTTTAATTCAGTTTGTTTCTTTCTATATTTTGAAATATACATGAAAAATCTCAGGCTTCTGAAAAAATTGATGGTTAGGAACTGAGCAGGCCTCCTCTCTGCTCTGCTCTACTCTATAATCCTCAACTCTTCTTGGCACTGTGTTTTGGAGTTTATTGAATTAGGCTGTGAAGAACTGAGGTTGCTGATCATGACTTTTGGGGGGCTGCTTTTTCATTTTTCCAATACCGTAGGTACTATGGGAGGGAAATTTAGTGCAGCCTTCATGATATTGCATAACACTCCCTGCCCATAGTCTTGGGCCCATATTGTCTACTTGACTACCAGTGACCAAGGCCAAGACGTGTTATTCTGCTACTGCTCACACCATGAGTTCATGATAGGGTGTTACAATAGTCAACTGTGGCATACAAAAGGACCCGTATGCCCTTGATGTATTCTGTCAACATATCTTGTTGTCTAGGAAGGGAGATATTACTTTAACCCTTTACATCTGTCATTAAAAACTTATCTCTTTCAGTGTCTGAGCTCCCCAGAAATCAATGTTCTAATTAGAAAACAGTAGCTAATCTGGCCAAATGCTAATAAATGAGAGTTGTGATTTATCTAGCAACAGGGGAACAGCTCAGCATTAACAATTAAAAGGTCTGTAGAGGAGAGAGCTTTTTTTCCCTCTTACTCTTCCCCTTAGCTGATTGAGTTCAGCTGTATGCTATAAATAACCCTTCTAATTAATGGCTAACAGTTTGAAAATCAGTTATTAGAACCACAGTTTAGGAACCTTTACCTCTGAGATTTATAGAACCTGTTTTATTTCTTAATGATAAGGGAATGGTAATGTGAGTTCAAAGCTGAATCTACCTACCCTCAAAGACCAGACCGCATCATAGCCTACCAAGACACTCTTAGGCTTTATTATAATAGAAACCAGTTTTAAAATAATCAATTCAACAGTAAAGAGAAGTATTGATCATGAATAGAGCTAGAATAGTTGGCTAAACCTTATTGCACACCAGTCATTTCATGAATCTACAAGCTAAAGTCAAAGTTTACATCAAAGGCATGAGTTTGCAATTAGCTGAACAAGGTCTTTTAGAAACCTCCAAAGTATCTTTTTTCTTCATAGAACAAATTAGCTAGATAGTTATTGAAACTCTTTTTCGCTTTAACTTGACTGGATACAGAATCAGAGGGAAAAAAAATAGCATGTCTAAATCAAATCGAATAGTGATCTTCTAGACAGCACTCCCCAGATGGACCCTTTTTGGGAAATGCCACTCAGTGCTAAAGTCTCGCATTCTAACGGAGGCATTGTCATTTGCAGTAGAAGATGCTTGCACATCTTAAGTGTTTTCATCGAGCATTTTCCATTTCTTTCACTATGGTCTACTTACATAATAACCATGCAGAATTCCTGGCAGTTCCCTGAACCTGCCCTGTTATTTTATGATACCAAGGATTTCTTCAAACTGTTTCCACTATGTAGATGACCTTTACTGGCCAGCTTGCATGTCATCTCCTCTACTGAGCTTATTCCCCACACCACCACCACTCTCCAACCTGACTGATTACTCTTGCCTTTGGTGCCCCACTCTACTTGTATGTTGTTCTGCCTTAATACCGATACCAATAACCTTTACTTCCACTACACTGGTTTTCTGCACATCTTTCCCCCAAGGAAAATGTCTTGTTCTTATTCAGATGTGCAATGCTGATTGACTATTCAAGTGATTATTAAATAACTATTGAGCACTAACTCTTAACTAATATTTGCTAGGATTCAGAAAAACATAGATTTTATCACCGTTCACAATGAACTCATGAACCAGTGGGGAAGACAGATTCCTCTACAGTTAAACTCCTTGGTCAGCCAAGGAGAAGTATCTAAATAGGTGCTGAGGTTGAACTGCTAGTTGGTAAAGCAACAAGCACATAAAAATTCATAATATTCTAGTATCTCTTCTGTGGTTTTCATAATCCAAGCACACATACTTTAATCATGTTTCATATTGCCTACTAATGTCTCTTCGGCATAATCTAAGCCTACTCTTCCAAGCTAATATGTACACAAATCACCTGGGGACCTTGGAAAAATGCAGATTCTTATTCAGTGGGTCTTAGAAGGGCCTGAGAGTCTGCATTTCTAATAAGCTCCCAGGAGATGCCACTGTTGCTGGTTCATAGACCAAACTTGAGTAGTAAGGCTCTAAACCATTGTCATGTCAACTATAAAAATTGTTGAAGTGTCACCAGTTTTTGGAAAAACTCCCACTGGTCCCCACTTAGACACTTCTGACTATAATTAAATGTGATGAAAGTTACACCAGGAAAGGTAGATTCAGCAGTGCCCAGAAAAACTGGCAAGATGCCTTGAGACTGATATCTTTTAGCCTTGGTTTTATTGTCTAAACACAAAAGATCTTTGCTCCTGCACTTTCGGTCTACTGCTACTAGATGCATGCAGTCTGTAGGTATAGCAAGTTTTTCCAGGATATTCAAGATTGCCTTTCTCTGCTTAAGTCTCCTCCATATATAAATCATAACATCCTAGGCTTTATGGAAATAGAAATACTTTTTTAACAAAACTATAAAACTTGAATTACTTTAAACAAGCATAAAGAGAATAATTAGGTTAAATTTTTTAAAACGCAATTCTATATGGCTCCAATGAAATTCTATTTTCTTATTAACTCTTAATGGTTCCTATGACAGCATCTGTTAACTTTTTCAATTCATTAGAATCTGCCACTCATCCTAAAAATCAAAACCCATTAGGCCATTAATTTTTCACTTGTCAGTTTTGAGTTCTCCTTCTACCAAGACGAGATTCCCACTGAAACTTTGTACTTTTGCAGATCTTCTTTTGTCATTCTCCAGCACTATTCTGGCTCAAACCAACTACCCTATGTGAATTTTTTCCCAGTCGTGTGAAGAAGAGGTGAAGACTCCTCCTATTTGTTATTCAACTTTACCTTACAATAGTAAAATGCTGTTTAAGAGACAGTCTTGGTCATTTGGTCTCTCCTCGCACACCTAGCTTTTGTGTCATTTTCCCTGACAACATAACGGTGAATTGAACACAATTGGAACTGTTTTCACCACACATAGTATATGAAAGTCACTGAAAGCCTCAGCTTGCCTCATGCCATAGCCTGGAGAGAACTTGTCTAGATGAACGTTCTTCTCACCTCTTTTGGCCTCATTTAGGTTAATGCCAAAGATGATGAAGGTGTCCTCGTTGGATCCTGGGACAATATCTATGCCTATGGGGTCCCCCCATCAGCCTGGACTGGAAGCGTTGACATTCTACTGGAATATAAGAGCTCTGAGAATCCAGTTCGATATGGTCAGTGCTGGGTTTTTGCTGGTGTCTTTAACACATGTAAGTATCCAATTGAGTAATTTCTTTTTAATGTAAAGAAAATTTCACTTTAAGACTTTTTTTTCTATAACCTGGCAAAGAGACTTAGCGGCCCCTGTTGGCTCTATAGAATTTATGGGTGAGCATTCTGGGATGTAGTTAATGCATAATTAAATTATCCTGAGCCAAATATGCTCATAGTTTCTCTTTGATTGCAGAACCTTTATAGAAAGAATGATGAACTATTTCCCACATAATCCATCATTCAACACCCAAGAGAAATAGAGAGTCATAGAGGCCAAGCAAGAATGTAGGAAGAAAGATAGCCCATTTTCTTTTTAGTTACCACATATTAAAAAATTAAAATAGTAAAATCTAATATAATAAATAATAAGGAAAGATATATACTGCTTATTTGTTATCTGGAAGTTATGTAAATATTGTCAAGATGCTTGTAAATATATCCACTTAATGTTTATCCCAGCTATGAAAGGGATTATGGCAGGTGGTCTCATCTCCATTTTTTCCATGTGTCTCCATGCCCCTGAGCAATTAGAGATTAGAACATAATGAACAATCTTTGCTTCCCCAGTTTCTCCTCTGGTTTTTAATCCACCCAACATCCAATCTGTAGAGAAAAACATATGGGAACAAAATTATTCTCTTCAGCCTCTCACATCATTTTTCAAAATGACATTTGCCTCTCTAGACCCAGACAATGTTACAATTAATTCAGTAAATATTTTTAAAAATACATTCATTTCAGTATGTCTTCATCATTGGTAATGATTTTCATTCACTTGCCATTTCCACAGTCCTAGAAAAACATTAAACTCAAGTTGGAGTGTCCTTTCTGCCTGCTCGTTAATACACAATGTTTTACCTAGTTAGCATTTTTTAAATTACAAACGAAAAACAAGAAGGGGCTAGAGGCTGGAGCAAGCCCATCTTTAAAGAATGATTGCAAAACCTATTCATTTTAGCTTAAAGTTGTGACAGTCTAAGATTTAATCAGTGATCCAAGTAGAAAGAAAGCGTGAGTTTTGTTTATTTTGTTTTCCTGTGGCATCAAACCAACTAAGATTATTTTCTTAGTCATTTAAATATACCCAAGAGCTAAAGGAATACAGTATATATTTCGTGGGAGCAATAAAGGCCATGACCATTAGTCACCTAGAAGTGCTAGTCTCTGAAAGTCCCAAGAGAAACCTGAACTTATGATGGTTTGGAGGTCATTCCTCTTCCTCAAGCCTCCCAAGTCAGAATGTGGTAGGAACCTCTCAACAGAGGAAGCCAGTCTTTTGAATGAATTTAGGAAAACAGAAAGGACCCAAGTCCTCCCCATGCCTACAATTTCACTACCCCAGCTTAATTCCTTCAGGCTTAGAACCAGATAAAATAGTGAACACCTTATATCTCATCTACATCTATGCCTTTGGTAGGAAAAGGTTACCAGATCTGTGCCTAAGAACAGGCTTGGTGGTAAATTAAGAAAAGGCAGAAATCCACTGTGGAGAAGTTGCAGTGAGAGTAAAAGTAAACCTGAAGGGAGACATCGGAGAAAGAAAAAACAGGTGTCCCAAAGTCAAGCTTCAACTGTCTTAAAATTATCTGTAAGACAGACTCTTGACAAAATCTTGTTCAGTGATAACATGAATGTGTTCAGCCATAAACAGAACAAGAGTGGCAATTGTTTTATTGGTAAGAGGTCAGTGAATAGTAGCTGCAAATTAATAGAGGGAAATGGGAGTAGGAAACAGTGGTGGCTGTCGTCGTTGTTCGGGATATTAATATCAAGTCCCTTAAGGAGGGGACACTTGAATTTCTACCAGATTCAGGTTTAGACTTCCAAGGTTGTTCTATTGAAGGAGGTAGGTAATCATTGGTTTAAAATGCTAAACTATTCTGAAGGAGAGAGAAAAAAAAAGGCAAGCCAAGTCATTAATCTTAAAATTGTCAGCTGAATTATTTTCAATGAGTCCTGATGTCTGGCGTCCTGGGAACCAGGGAGGGCACTTGGATTAAGTTTAATCAATAGGTACATATGGCAAGAGAAGTATCTAGGTCATTTATTATCTAACAATTAAAATAAATCTGTAGTGCCACCCTCCACTGAGTGTCACAAGAGCAGATTCCAGCCACGAGAGGAAACTCCACTGAGGATCTGCTCTGTAAATTCCTAACTTTCTGTTAGTGGATTTTTAAATTTTAATTCTCAAGAACATATTCCCACTCACTGGACTAAAATAACACCACTTTGATAATCATATAGCTCTGTTATTGGGATTCTACTCCAGTTGGTTTAGTTTGGCACCAATAGCAGTTCTGAAAGATCACACGGCAAGATTTCTCTCTTCAGTCCCCATGTGGTTGAATGGTCACCCTTTCTCAGTATAGAACATTTGAGGAGAACATCTCCAAAGAGGCTTTTTATGTTGGTCAAGAAGAAAGTCTCATATGAGAAGGGAGTTTTTACTGCTATTTATGAAATTTTGGTTGATGTGTTTAGTTGTGCTCTGTCCTTTTTTCCTGTAGTTTTGCGATGCCTTGGAATACCAGCAAGAGTTGTTACCAATTATTTCTCAGCCCATGATAATGATGCCAATTTGCAAATGGACATCTTTCTGGAAGAAGATGGAAACGTGAATTCCAAACTCACCAAGGATTCGGTGTGGTAAGTGTCATTGATAAGTACATGGGTTGGTATCAGATTATAGTGACTGTATACATTTACCAAAGATAGGCTTGGTATAGTGTTTCTTTTCTATTTTAAAGATCATTCAATAGCTTAGATAGAAATGTCTGATTGTTAAATAATGTTTTAGCTAATGAATTATAAATGTTACTGAACAGACAGTTTGGGTTCCTAGTAATAAAAATCAATCATTCATTATAACAGCAAATACCAAAAAAGGTCTCTCCTGGATTGTATCCTCACCTTTCATTCAAAGAGAGAAATGGCAGTAAAGTTGAAATTGTTTCCCAAAACCAATCACATGCTTCTTTCACTGCCCTGAACACCTACAGCACAGGCTGGCTATAGAGAGCTTAAAATCCCAAAGAAATATTATATTTTTTCGATACACTAAAAAGAAGTTAAAAAAAATCCTGAGTCTAAACTGAAGGATATTTATGAAGGTTTATATGGGAGGAAATTGGGACATAATTTTAGCTGTTGCCAACCATTGAACCTGGTAGAATTTCCAAGCCAAAAATGTGTCTCATATAGTTATTCTTTACAAATAATAAAACTAAAACACTGTCAGTTTGAAAAGCATCCAAATGGGGATGATAGGGAGTTATAAGCTCATTTTAAGTGAAATTAAAAGTTAGAAGTGCCTGAACTCCCCCGTGTCCCAAGAATGGGCCACAATTGTAAGAGCAGTATTAACTCACCAGAACTGGTAAATGCTCATTGGAGAATGTTGAAAGAAAGAAATCGCTGAACTAGTAGCAAAGTGCTACTATGAATAAAAAATAGTGCAGTTCATTGGGAGGGAATGAGCTAAGCTGTAGCGAACTGGAGAGCACGGGCAAGACAAAACTTTGTCTCTGTAAATGGAACAGAAATTTAAAGAACCATTTAAGCCGGCAGAATTACAGTACGGCAGACCTGAGTGTATGTGGAATGACAAAACACACCAAAATAGCTGTTCCAGAAGCACTTTGTGACAATCAAAATAGCAAAAAGAGAGTTATTTGGCATTCTACCCTCCATATCTCTTCCTTACATACACACTCTCTCTCTTTCTGTCTCCCTCTCTCTCCCTCTCTCTCCTGCACCTCTCCCTCTCTCTCCCCCTCCCTCCCTCCCTCCCTCCCTCCCTCTCTCTCTCTCTCTCTCTCTCTCTCTCTGTCTTTGTAGTCAAATGCAGTTCAAAGTTATCTCTCCCTGCTCCTTGATTCAAATACCGCTATAAGTCCTTATGTGGCACCCCAACAAACAAATCCCCTAGACCTTAAGCAGGACTGATAGAAAGTCATGAAACTGCTAGATCTTTCCTCTTTCAGTTCTCTGCTCTGAATTCTTTTCTCTATCTCTGACACCCTTTGCTCCTTTGGTGTCTTCCTCAAATGTCCCATCACCCTGGTCTGGGTCCCTAACCCACCCTCCACTTCAGATCACAGCCCTGGGCTCCTCTTCCTTCCCTTTGCTTGGCTCATAGTAGATTTTCAATATTTGATGCCTGACCATCTGACTAACTGAAAGGCTGATACCAACTCGACTCAGGACACTCCCAGATCATGCAGTACAGGGATTAAAAGGCTCTGTCAGTTCTGAGGCCAAGGCCTGGCTCTGCCACTGACCAGCTGTGTGACCTTGGGCAAAGCACAACCTCTCTGTGCCTCTTTCCTCCTCTAAAGTGGAGATTTAAAAAAATTCCCTACTCTGCTCAGCACAGAACTGAACATAGCAGGTGCCTAATGAATGCTATTATTACCTTCATTATTAGTCATACAGCTGGAATTTCTTAGAGACAATATGTTGCCATCAACTAAGTACCTGGAAGCAATCAGAAAAGAGGGATGTCCAATGTCTTAAAATGGCTGTGCCATTTCCGTCACTTTGGGGTATTTTTAAAGAAAAAGCAGAAACTGCCTGACCAATACAAACACTGGTGCACCTTAGAAGCTATAGGTGTTCCAGGAAACCAAAAGAATGCCTAAGACCCTCCTGGACTGAGGAGGTTGGTAGGAGCTGTCCCTGGACACATCGACCCCTATAGGTAGTGACTGCAACCACACCCCCATTCCAAGCTCTGGCTTGGGCAGTTACTTGCTGTGTGGCTTTGAGAAAATGACTTCACCTCTCTGAGCTTCAGTTTCCTCATCAGTAGAATGAAAGTAATCTTTGTAGTTACCATTTCCTGATGCAGCGACTATAATGATTAAATGAAGTTATCTGGTCGAATACTTACCATTCTGGTAGTCTTGATAGTGATTAAATTATTATCCATCACTGGTAAGAAGTAGGGGCTTTCTGAGTTATAGGGCTAGTGAGAAAGGATGAGGGTCAGGCATCAAGGCTAAATGAAGGCTGAGATGAGGGTAGGAATGATTTGCTGGACATCAGCTGACCCCTGCGAGGTGGCCTGATGGATTTCCTAGCAAGGGCTTCAGGTGGAACTGCCCTGATCCAAGCCCCTGAGCTCACCTTCCTCCAAGTGCTCCGATCAAACATACCCGTCTCAACCTGTCTTCTTGTTCCTGGTTTGTGTGTGACTCAGGCTCCTGTCCTCTCCAAGTAAGGAAAACCTGGAAGTGAGATCTCTCTCATCCTCCATCATCTATCTCTTCTTCAACACGTAGGTCCAGTGATCCACAGTCTGTGATGTATCAACTTGACCAGTTAGGTCTTAGTGACCCGGGACGTCCTCTTCTCCCTGACTCAGCCAAGTGTCCGCCTGCCAAAAGCAGAAATCATTCTGTAGGGAGGTTCAGCAGGAGAGCTCAAGATGGGTAGGAGAGAGTGTATTATGTTCACTGCAGTCCAAAGCCAGGAGTGACAAGCTTGGATTCTATTCCTTGCTCTGTCTTTCCCCTACTTCAAGACCATTTTTAGATCACAGACCATCAAGGACAGACTGCTTATTTTCCTGCTTCCTGGTTTGCCACCCCAGGTCCCCTACATGTATCAAATAACTTTTTCAATTCTTTTTTCAACACTCTGGTGTGCATTCTGTGTATATTTAGTCCTGTACTGATAGATCTTGTGGTCTAGCTCCAGGTGATTGTCCTAAAACCAATTTGGCCAGAAATGTGGTTAATGAGATAGCGTTTGAAAATATACATCTTCAATAACTGTCCAGAACTGGTAGCTGGATGCATCATAGGGTAATTTTACAAAGCCTTAAGCATCTTTAAGCAATTTGGTCCATATCAGAATTTTTCTTCTATACTGTTGTTTGGAATTTATTTGCAGATTGTTCTGTCTCATAGACAGTGATTGAAACTGGAGATAATTTAATAACATAAAAGTCCAGATAGCTGGTCATACTGAGCATCTATAATGCAAAGGTGAAACAGTCTAAATTTCAACAATGTGCCTACAATGTGTAAACCATCTCTGAGAGACTCTCATCTCACGCAGCTGCAATTTTGCAGTGGACACACTGTCTATGCCAACAGAGGCCACCATCTGGGCTCCTTAGCTGCTCAGGCAGAAGGTGGGGCTGAGGAACCTTAGAAGGGCACAGCAGGGCTGAGTCATTGAACCCTAGGTAGCAAATGAGATTCCAAGTGGGCAAACACAAGGTAGCAGCTCCTAGAAGGAGCAATTTCAGCTGCCTGTCCCCAGTGTGCTGATGAGTTCTGAATTATGTGTAACCTCTGGGGAAAGGCAGCTATGAATCACTGTGGACAGTTTAATGAAGATGCTTGCTCAGTGTTTAGCTGCAGTCCAAACAGCGAATAGGAATATGAGGGCTTAGGGAGGAGGGAGAGCCAGGGCTCACTCAGATGGGCAGGGTCCTCGGAAGAGCTCAGCTTGATCACCTCATTACACAAAGGTCACTGTGGAAATGGAAACAATTTTAAAAGACAGAAATGGTGGCACTTTTTAGGATCATGAAAGATTTTTCAATGAAAGCCTTTGCTCCTTCTAAATGAAAGCGTTACCCTGTGTCCTTTTGCTGAAGCGAGCGTGGTCTGATTTGAAGATTCTGGGAGGAACTATACTCTCTCCTCTTGGCTCCCCCCAACCAGAATGCACCCCCGCCCCACAGAGGGAAGCAGTGTCTGAACTCTATTTTTGTTTGTTTTGCCAGCATGTAGTAGTATGCAGGGCACAGAACAAGCACCGAATAAATGGTATTGGAGGAAAAATTTTAAAATGCAAAATAACTCTGTGCTACAATGGATAGACTTAATCTATAAACAAAGTAAATTTTAGAGCAGAAATTAACCAGCTTTCACACCTGGGAGCCTGACCTAGCCAGTATGTAATCCTAATTCTCATTGCACCCTTAGGACTCACATGATGGTTTACACATTGTAGACACATTGTTGAAATTTAGACTGTTCCAACTTTGCATTATAGATACTCAGTGTGACCAGCTATCTGGACTTTTATATTATTAAATTATCTCCAGGTTCAATCATTGTCTATGAGACAGAACAATCTGCAAATGAATTCCAAATAACAGTATAGAATAAAAACTCTTATATGGACCAAATTGCTTAAAGATGTTTAAGGTTTTGTAAAATTATCCCAAGATGCATCCAGTTACCAGTTCTGGACAGTTATCGAAGATGTATATTTTCAAACACTATCCCATTAACCACATTTCTGGCCAAATTGGTTTTAGGACAAACTGGAGCTAGACCAAAAGATCTATCATTACAGGACTAAGAGTATGCACAAAATGCAGAGTGTTGTAAAAAGAATTGAAAAAGTTATTTGCCACCACTAAAGAGTGAAAATAGCTCATGTTTATAAAATACTTAGCGGCACGTCCTAATCTAGTTGCTAACATGTATTAACTCACTTAAGTCTTTTAAGGGCATATTAAGGTAATCACTATTGTTGTCCTCATTTGTTGGCGAGGAAACTGAGGCAGAGTAACTTAACCAAGGTCCCAATCAATAAGCTGCAGAGTATGAATTACAAATTCAAGGAGGCTAATCCCAGAGCCCACTCTTTATTAAATAATATCCTTATTGAAATATAATTCACATACCACAAAATGAAGGGTTTGGGAGTAAAAATCAAACACAACAAGGCAATTGTTACATCAACAGAAAGCTAAATTTTTACAGGAAGGAAGAATTAATTGTAGTTTAATACATGTTTTCTTTATGAATAGCATTTGCATTGTCATAATATTTTGAATGCTGAATATTGATTTAACTAACATTACTATAAAACTACATTGAAAGTGAAAAAAGTGCACAATTCAGTAGTTTTTAGTATATTCACAGTGTTGGGCAACCATCATGATTATCTAATTCCAGAACATTTTCATACCCCATTACCTATTAAACCTGGCAACCACTAATATACTTTCTGTCTCTAGGGATCTGCCTACTCTGACATTTCATATAAATGGAATCATAAGAGTATGTGATCTTTTGTGTCTGGCTTCCTTCACTTAGCATAAAGTGTTCAAGTTTCACTCATGTTATACCATACATCAGTACCTTATTCCTTTTAATTATGAATATTTCATTGTGTGGATAAACCAGATTTTATTTATCCACTCATAAGTTGTACATTTGAGTTATTTCTCTTTTTGGCCATTACAAATAATGTTGTTACAAAAATTCAGGAAAAATGTGAACATATTTTTTTCCTCTTGGGTATATACATAAGAGTTGGAATGTCTGGGTTGCATGATAATTTCATATTTAACTTTTCTGAGGAATTTTCAAACTATTTTCTAAAGATGCTATACCATTTTGTATCCCTACCAGCAATTCACAAGTGTTCTAACTTCATATTCTTGCCAACAGTAGTTATTTTCTGTTTTGTTTTTATTATAGCTATCCTAGTGGACGTGAGGTGGATAGGTTTAATTTGCATTTCCCTAAAGATCAGTGATGTTGAGTATCTTTTTGTTTATTTATTGCCATTTGTATACCTTCCTTTTCAGAATGGTTATTCAAACTCTTGTCTCATTTTAAATTGGATTATTTTTGTATTATTGCATTGGAACTCTTCTTTATATAATCTGAGCACAAGTCCTCTAGCCTACATGTGATTTGCAAAATATTTTCTCTCATTAGTGCATTCTCTTTTCACGTTTTTCATGGTGTCCTTTGAAGTGCTAAAGATTTTAATTTTTATAAAATATAATTTTTCTATTTTTTTGTTGTTTATAATTTTAGTATAATCTTTAAGTAATCATAACTGGATCCAAGCTTAAAAAGAAATGTGCTCCTCTGTTTTCTTCTAAGAATTTTGTAGCTTTAGATTTTACACTTAGGTCTAGGATATATTTTGAGTTAACTTTTACATATAGTATGAAGTATAAATAGAAGTAGAAAAAGAAAGAAAACTAAAATCATCTAATTGGTGATCTCTTGTACATGATGAATCACTTTTCTCATGATATTTTAGAGATTCTCTTTTTATCTTCAGCTATTGATGGTTTTGCTATGATGTATCTAAATGTAGATCTCCTTGAGTTTATCCTACATGGAGTTTTTGAGCTTCTTCGGTGTATATAATAATATCTTTCAATGAATTTGGAAAGCTTTTGGCTATTAGCTCTTCAAATATTCTTCCTGTCACTTCTCTGTTTCCTTTCCTTCTGGAACTCTCATTATAAGTATGTTTATATACTTACTGTATCTCATGTGTCTGGGATTTTTTCATTTTCCTTTCTTTTTGTCTTCTGTTATTCAGATTGAATTATCTTAATTGGCCTATTTTCAAGTTCATTGACTCTTTCTCTTTTCTCCCTGCCTCTACTATTGAAACCCTAGAATGATTTTTTAAAATTTTCAGTTATTGTACTTTTCAGCTCCAAAATTTCTAAGTGGTCCCTTTTCATAATTTCTGTATTCTCCAATTGATGAGACAGTATTCTAATAGTTCCCTTTAGTCGTTCTTTGAACCTGTTTATAATAACTGATTTAAAGTCTTTGTCTAGTAAGTTCAATGTCTTGGCTTCCTTAGTGCAATTTCTCTTGGCTGTTTTTTTCTTCCTATGTATAGGCTGTACTTTTTCTTATAATTTTCATTGAAAACTGGACATTTTAATGTAACATATCAACTGTTAAAATAAGATTTTCTGATCCCCAGAGTCTGTTGTTTTTGTTGTTGCTGCCACTCTGTGTCTTTCTTGGACTAATTCAGTAAAGTCTGTATTTCTTGTCATGTATGGCCATTGATATCTATGCTGAGTTATCTCAGTAGTCAGATAATAATTGAGCACAGATTTTCTTAAATATCTTGAGCCAAAAATCCCCCAACTTTAACCAAGGAGCTCTGAGGGTGTAATCGGGAAAGTTTTTAATTCTCCAACAGGTGTGTATAATTATTCCATAGCCTTCACTTCTTGTGTGAATGGAGACCCAAGGTCAACCAGAAATGAGAGATTAGGACCTTCTTGGGGCTTTCTTGGGCATGCTTACAGCCCTGCATATATGTGTGGCCATCTATTTCAGAGTTTTTCAAAGCCCCCTATGGACATCTCATTCCCTAGTTTTTTTCCTAAGATTTTTGGAAAGCCATTTGTTTCTCCCAAGTGGTATTGCCCCTTCGGGCAGATGGAATATTTAAAAATTGCTTCTAATTTTGAAAAATTATATGAATAGGGCTACTTTCATAGAGTGCTTTTTGAATCAGATCAAATAAAAACAAGCCCTAAGACTTGAGCTCTTCAGTGAGCTACCAGGCAAGTTAAATAGTAGCAATTTTGGAAGAAGGAGTTTTTGGGGGATTCCGAACACCTTATCTCTCCTTCATTGGTTTCTAGGCTGTAAGTTTTCATAGTTACTGAGGCTGCTGGTTTTCAAGACTACCATGAAGCTATGAAGAGGAGAATGGGAATAAGGCTAATTAAAATTCCACAAAGTTCACTGTTCTCAGTGAGATTTATCTGTCTTTCTTGAATAAATGTTTCTCAGATCATTGCAAGACTTTGATTTAATTCCAGAGCTCTGGAAAAAATTGGTTTTGATCCTTTTTGTGGGTGTTCTTATTACTTTAAGGAGGAGCAAATTTCCAGAGGTCCTTGCTCTGCCATTCTGGAGGTGTTTCCCAGAGCTCACTCCTAACTACTACCCAAGAACTTACATCGATGGGGGGGGGTCTACCACACTCCTCAGGTGCTTTACATTTCGTAGGGATACTTTTGGCATCTAGTATAGTCTTCCTAACATATGTCTGTTGAAACACATTTTAGGGCATTATATTGATCTTTTGAAAATTATGTGTGTAGAAAGCCATCTATGAATTTCATTTTATGAAG
Organism: Carlito syrichta; assembly: GCF_000164805.1. Taxonomy (NCBI): domain Eukaryota; kingdom Metazoa; phylum Chordata; class Mammalia; order Primates; family Tarsiidae; genus Carlito; species Carlito syrichta. Next base: position 58,658 of record NW_007257520.1, on the reverse strand, counting down.
GGATGTTACGGAATATTTGTTTGAAAACTAGAAAAGGGCTTTACTCTTTGAATTTTGGAAATCACTGCCCTGGACTCTTCTCCCATTTCTGTCATATGCCCACCCTACTCCTGATGCTGGAATATAACCAAAGAGTGCCCGTAACTCCCATTCCACTTAAGTCTCACTGAACAAAGAGGGAGTTTGGGGAGTAAAAAGCCAGAGATCATTGTACTTCTCAGGAAATTAGGCAGAATGGGGGAAAAAAGCAGTCACCATCTAATAAACCACATAGACAACACTAAGGTGTTTTCCATTTAAGAAAATAGCATGTTCTAGTTAGTCATAAATTCTGCCTGAAAGAGTCATTATATATGCCATTTAAAAATTACTAGTTTTCAAATAATTAGAAACTAATAAAATATGTACCATCCAAGCTATACTGAGTACAATTTAATGTCTTTTGCTGATTAATAAGAGCTTTTTTAAAGCTTTGTAAATATAAGAGCTATCAACTTTAGGATAGAGCGTATCCGTAAATAACCTTATAAATGCAAAATAATAGCTTTGGTACCTACTGGGCCCATTGTTTGGACTTGAAAAAAAAAGAAAGAAAGAAACCCTCTTCAATAATTATGAAGACACTTGGCCAGAATTTATCATAGAAACCTTTTTTGTACATTAGACTTATACAAATACTCTCAAAACCCAAAGTTTTCTTCATTTTCAGTCAAGAATTGAATTCCTTACCATACTATGCCAGAGTGACAAATTAGAATGGGGTCTCATTTTCAGATGAACCCAGTCCCAGCAGACGGAACCCAGTAGAGCTCAGAGAGGGATTTCTGTTAACTAGTGATGGCAAACGGGATTCGTGTGAACAAGTGACTTCTACTTTCTGAGCACTTTTTAATTTCCATTTTTGTTGTTTTCTTTTGCTTTTCTGTGTTTTATTTTTGACAAATTTAGTTTCATTCTTGGTAGCTCACATTTGCAGGTACTACACTGAAAAAAGTAACACAGATAGTTACACTAGAAGAAATAATTAAAGGAGGAGAAAAGAGAAATCTGCACAATCATCCCCTAATTTTCTAAAAATTGCTATTAATAAGGTTCTTATAAAATTCTCTTAATAAATAGGAAAACTGTGCTTGGAAGTTTAAGAAAAGAGTAGAAAGGCTGTACTCACAGTACTAAGGAAGGATACACCACAGAAGACCTTGTGAATGAAAACTTAAGTACTATTTTACTGTATATGTAATTTAATACATCTAGACTAATATTTAGCCAGTAGTAGGCCCTGGTAGGAGCACACCAGCATTTGGAGCCAGTGCCCTTCTGATTGGTTACAACATCCAGTTGAGACATGTCTGTGTCTGAGCAGTTATTAATGATTTTGACTATAACTCCTACTATAAATACACCTCCAAGATTCATGTTGGAAGCTATAGCATGTCCCCAAACCCACTGCCTGCATCTGCAATCCTCTCCACTGGGTCATGAGCTTAAACTGCGACTTCTCAAAGAACATCAAAAAATTTATTGTCTTCATAGGGCAAGCAAGAGTAAATACCTTCATACTTTTCTTTTTTCTTGGTAGGCAGTTGATCTCTATGACAGCATTCTTTGCTGAGCTGGAATGTCCACAGCATCCTTCATTCATCTTCCTTATAGTATTGCTATGTAATGTGGCCATTTATGACTGGTTACCCAGGTACCCAGGGCTCCTTCAGGTGGCTCCCAGCCCAGGGGAACTGAAGAGGTCGGACCTTAGTGAGGACATGGGCACTGACCTGGTTTCCACCTGATTGGACCACTAGCCTTAGACTGACATGACTGCAGTGAGCATCCAAATACCCCTTCCTGGTTTCAGTACTCCAACAGCTCCTAACAATGAATAGCTGCCTTCTGAAGTAGTATAGCGCTCCCTGTTCCTAGATATATCAAAGTTTCCTCCAGCATCCTTCCTTTCTCTGAATAATTCCTTTCTGTCATGTTTCATCATTCTATCTTTTGACAAGTTTTTTTTTCTAACTCCTGGCTTTCATTTCCACTTTGAAATGTCTTGTTAGACAAGCCTCAGAGTCCACCAAATTGTTCTTACTTCTTTCCAATAACTCCCACCTCACCCATTTCTACTGCTATTGGAATGACCAGAATTTAATAATCCCAGGATGTGCTAGCATTATTGTCACCAATATATTAAGCATAGTAGCAGAACCAGAGAGCTGGGGCTATGACCATCTGCTACAAATACTCAAGTAACTTGCAAGACAGACAAGTACCATTCTTCTACCCCCTGCTATTTTTTGTAATAAAAGAATTCAAGCACTTGGTTTACACTTGAAGTTAGTCCAAGATATCTCCTCCAGGGTTCTTTTGATCTTATTGGTGCTCTCCCCAGAGCCCTGATAAAGCGGCACAAACAGAATTATAAGCCCATATCTCTTTCTTCCCTTTTAAGAACTCTTTTTCTCTGAAACCTTTCTGGACATATTCTAAATAAGATGACCCTGTGGAGTGTTTAAGCAGTTAGCCAAGTTAAAAACAATAAAGGACTCTTTTTTTTTAATTAACTACTTTATTTTTATTTGAATACATAGCACACACAGCCCCAAAGCCCATGTTGGTCTCAACTGTGTTCCTCTGTTCAGCTATTCACCAACCCATGGGTTCCTGCACCTCTGGATGTGCCCCTGCCAGAATCAGGGCAGATTTTGAACTGTGTTCTACTTTTGGTAAAATAATAATAACAATACTCTTAATGTTTGAAGGAGGAATTTATGCATGTTTATTATTAAAAAAAACTTAAATATTGCAAAAAAAATACCAAAGTCAGAATCATCCACTTTCTAACTACTCAGAACATTTGTAACATTTTGTCAAACATACTCTAATATATCTCTTTGTGTATTGTATGCATTTTTATTGCCTCATAGCAGATTACTACAAATTTAGTGGCTTAAAACAACACAAATTCATCATCAAACACTTTCTGTGGGGCAGAAGTTTGGGCACAGATTGATTGGGTTTTCTGCTCGGGGTCTCAAATGACTACAGTCAGTGTCAGCTGGGACTGTTGTCTCATCTGACACTCAGGTTTCTCTTCCAAGCTGATTCAGGCTTTTGGAGAATTTGGTTCCTTGTAGCTGTAGAACTCATGAAAGCTCCCATCTTCTTTAGGGCCAGTGGAAGCATGTCTCTATTTCATTGAATTCCCGACTTGCTCTATCTCTGATCTCTAGACTCAGATTTAAAAGGTTCATCTGAGTCGATCAGACCCGCCCTGAAAATCTCCCTTTTAATTAACTCAAATTCAACAGATTAGTAACCTTAATTACATCCACAAAACCCTTCTTGACACATAAAGTTATATAATCATAAGAGTGATACCCCAACTGTATTCACAGATTTCACCTACACTTATGGGAGGGAATTATACAAAGGTGAGGGTTGTGGGAGTCATTTAAGACTCTGCCTTCTGCACATATATAGATGCACAATGAGCACACACACTGTATGTGGTGTTCTATAGTGTGATTTTGATACACTAATATGCATAGATGACTATCCTGCCTAATAAATCTAGATCTGCATTTTTATGGCTGAACAGAATTCTATTTTGTGTTTCAAAATACTTAATCACGTATTGGACATTTAGGTTGCTTCCAATTTTCCCTTTTTACATTTTATGCTAAGATGAATATTTTTATGTACTTGTCTTTGCATTTGTGTGATTTCCTGTGGGCAAATTCAAAGCAAATGGGTTTACTGAATCAAAGCATAAACTAAACCAATGTCTGATGTCCCCGGTAGGGTCCCCGGTAGGGCATAGTGCTGTTTTTTCTAGTGAAGCCCTGCCTTCTGCAAACATTCTTGGATACTAATACTGTTGAATTACTAGCATCCTTGAAAGGTGTTCTAAAAAATGCTAGCTGTCATTGCATGGAACATGCAGGAAGTAACATAAAACAGAGATGTGTTCTTCACTTGTCATCTCCATCATTATCCCCCCCAAAAGTTGTTTTCATTTTAATTAAACAGCTCTCAATGAAATGGGCCTGCATTTTCATCTATACACTGCCTCTTTAGAAAGAGGAACAAGAAAACTAGATCATTTTGGAGGTTTATTTTTTTTTTATTTAAAGGAGCACTGTACATTTTGATTGTGTAGTGAGAACTTATGTTTCAAATGAAGGCTCTGAGAAAATATAAAATTGTGAACCTTAAAAAAATAAACGATGGTTTAATAACACCTCTCTTGCTAGATGTCCTCATCATTTATTTAACCAGTACTTAGTGAGCATCTCCTAATGACCTAGCCCATTAGTGCTGGCCAGGCTCCAATGCTAGAGATATGGGGGTGAACAAGACAGAGCCCCCAAAATGCATTCATGCACTCTACAAGTATATGATGAAATTGCAAGATGAAAACAGAAAGATTGTTATGTATCTAAGTAAAGAATCTTTAAAATAAAAAAGTAACAGCTCAGGAATTAGCAGATATTTCTTGACCAGGAGAGTCAATGGATGAAATTAAGAAAAGTCTATATGAGGAGAATAAGTGTTTGAGATCTCATAATGCATAATGTGGTGACTATAGTTAATGGTAATGTACTATAGATTTCAAAATTGCTAAGAAAGTAAATTTCAAACATTCTCACCACAAAAAAAATGTAATGGATATGTTTTTGCTTGATTCAATCACCTCACCATGAATACATACATGCAATCATCACTTTTTTACCTCATAAATATATATATTTATTATGTGACAACTAAAAAAATTTCTTTTTAAAAAGAAATGCTAAAGGAAGTTTTCGCCTCAAAGAAAATGATATGATATTTAGATCCTCCAACATATGTATGAAATGCATCAAAAATACTAAGTACCTGGGTCAAAGCCAGAGCAATTTATTTTTCCCTTTCCACTGAATTTCTCTGTAAGCCATACATATACATGTTTAAAAGCAAGCAAAAACAGAGCTGGGTATGGGGGTGCATGCCTGTAATCCAACTTGAGAGGCTGAAGAGGGAAGAATGTTAAAACCCAAGAGTTTGAGACCAGCCTAGGCAATGCAACGAGACTCTTTCTCAAAAAACAGAACAAAGAAAATAAATGTCTGTAGGTATTAGCCACTGCCCTATCTTTTTTTAACCATAACAGCCTAGATCACTTTTAAGGAAACTACATTCTCTCCCTTTCTCATTCACTTCTCAACTTATTCTACTCAACCCTTCCCATCACCCGTTAAGACTCCCACGAGTTACTCCTCCCTTTCTTCCATTAAGAAACTTAGAATATAAAAAATGAGCATGTATAAATAGAATTACACAACATCAGCCAAAAGAAACCCTCTGAGTACAGGTGGTCCAGAATACATTTCCCTTGGCCATTCCTGAGCAGAGAGGATTGCACAATGAAAGAGATCCCCATGGCTGTGGAGGTAGCATCCTCTCCCTCTGCTCACGGCCAATCTGGGAGCCAAGTCTTGAGCTTGCCACCCGTTGACCAAGCCCCCCTGGGAGAGTTCACTTTCTCTCCACCTCACCCATTACCTGCAAGTTCCTGACCCTGTTGGGAAACTCTCCCACTCTAAATTCACAGATAACAGCTCAGTCATGAGTGAAACTGGAAGAGATCACGTGTAACTAATTAGATGTCAGAGTGAGAGAAAAGAAATGCTTCCCCAGATCCTGGTCATTTGAAAAGAAATATTATCCTCAAAGAAAGTCTTCACTTGAGATCTGAAGTGCAAAGCATATTTATCTTGTTCCAGGCTAACCTTGCCAAGGAGATTTGAATTTAAATAGGGTGATTCTGGAGTCTATTAATCTGGGGCGGTGGTACAGCAGTGAAAGCCAGGGTTGCTAAAAAAAACTCCAGTTGTATAAGAAGTAGGATGGGGTCCATTCCGAATTGCAAATGTTTCATTGCTGTTTTTCCCTGGATCCTTCTGCCTGATGGTCAACCTTTGCTGTTCTGAAAGGAGGCTAGCAAAGTTCAGTTTGCACAGTGATCTTTCTTCCAGCTTCTGAGCATAAATGGAGGCTCTCAGGTGGGAACAGCCTTCATATTCCTTGGAGACCAGGATTCACCGTGATCTACGTTTGCACCTCCCTCCACCTGCCGACCCTGTCTCGCTTCCCACAGCTGTCCACGGTGCTGCCCTTGGCCTCATCCTCTTGCATTCTTGGTGTTTGAGCCCCCTTTTATTCCCATTCCCTCTCCACTAGATCTTCCTTCATAAATGTGCCTCAATCTTTCCTAACATAAAAATATCAAAATGGTCTTCCCTGCATTGCATGATGTGCTAGTCTCTGCCTTATCTTTTCTTCTCCCTTCACAGCCTGGATCACTCTTAAGGAAGAATCTTCACTGCCTCTCTCCCCTTCTCATTCACTCCCCAGCTGGTTTTACCTAACCCTCCCCATAACCCATCAAAACTTCTGCGACCTCCTCCTCCCCTTCATCCAATCTGGAGGGCCACATGTGTAGACAAAAATGCCTCTTGGATCTCTCCTCCTGAATTTCCCATAGGCATTCAAGCTCATCCTGTCAAGAACTGGGCTGGTAATCCACCTGTTACTACCAGCCCCAACACAGACTTGCTTCTGTTCCTCCTTTATTCAGAGTCTTGGTAAACAAAGCCATCATTCCCCCTGGAGATCTGAAAGACTGCTTCAACTCATCCAGGTCCCTCACATCTCCCTGAGCTTACCCGTTATACCTCGCAATGGCTCTTCTTCTGCTCTGTGGTGATGGCCATCTCTGCAGTGAATGCCTTTTTGGTTCATTGTAGATACAACTGAATCTCCAGTTTTGCTCCTCCACCAGTCTTTCACAAACACAGATTTGCAAATTTAACTCTCCTTAAGTCATTTCAATGGCTTTTTACTGCCTAGAGATAAAGTACACATATTGAATTCGGCATAAAAGGATCTCACAATCTTATCCTCACCTATATCATAGCTGAAGTGTTGAAGAGCATGGACCTCAGAGCTCTATCACTAACTAACTGTGTGACCTCAGGCACCGTTCTTAACTTCTCTGTGCTTCAGTTTCCTCCTTTGTAAACTGAGGATAATTATAATAGTACCATCCTCCTAGAGTGCTGGGAACAGCTGGGAACATCAGATGAGTTCATACACGTAAAGGTTTTAGAACAGTACCTGGCACAGAGAAGGCATGATGAGTATTTGTTAGTTTTGTGGCTTGCCTGCCATCACCATTCTCTCATGCACACCAATATCCATGCATTCTACCTTCCAGCCACAGCAAATGGCAAACAGTTCCCCAGACATACTGTGGTGGTTGTTTCGTGCCACCACAACTTTGTCCTTCCTCCTTTTTTCAGCCTGCTCAACTTCCATTTATCATCAGGACTCAGCTCAAGTATCACTTCTGGGAAGCCTTCCTGAATGTCCTGAGACTCTCCCTCACTGAGACCTCATTTCACCCCAAGTGTATTTCCATTTTAGTATGCACCACTTCAATAAATTATTTTGAAAAGTCTTGGAGTTACCATTTTTTGAACACTTATTTCATGCCAAACTCTGCTCTAAATACTTTACACAGAGTGGGTTATTTAAGCTCCATAGCAAACCTATGACCTATTTCAGTAATTGGCTTACATGTTTGTCATTCCTTCTAGATTGTAAGACTCTTTATGGGCAAGAATCCATGTCATATTTATCTTTGAATCTCCTAGCAAGGTGCCGGTGCATAGTGGGGATATAGTTAAATCAATATTTCTTAACTGAGTCCATCAGAGATGGGCTACATTCAGAGAAAGATGGGAACAAGCACAGATTACTGACACTGAAGGACATCTAGAGAAAGGATTGATGGCTGTTAGATCTGAAATTCACCATTGCTATAAACAAAGACTGCTGTAATTACCTCACCCCATTATTAAATTATTATGATTATATGAACACTTTTCATAGTGCTAAGGGGTTAATGTGCTCTCATTTGATTCTGTACTGTCATATAATTTCAGGTCTTTCCAAGGACATAATAATACAATTCATTATGATATTTTATTCCATGTTCTTGCTTCAAAAGCCATACACAAAGTTCTGAGAAGTTGTGCATGGCCCTTAGCTACTGGGTTGCTCATCTTTGATAAAGGGTAAAGGGACAGTCACCCTGACAACCTATTGTTCTTGTTGTACAACAAAGAGAAATTTGCCACAAATTATAGAGAATCATAGTCAAGAGTTAATGTTATAGTTTCTATGGCAATGATCTAGGGCCATAAACACAAGTATTTGTTGCTCAATTGCTACAAAGGAATATGCTTTTTCTAAATCAGAGTTATATTTAAAAATAGTAAAAGATAAATATTTCCATTGCAGTTAACTTTTCTTTTCTACCCTCTCAGCCCATGGTAAGTTCTGTTTCATTAGGCAGCAGAGAATGGTTAAGATCAAAACAGTTTAAAGTGCAGATTAAAATATCTCTGGGTAACCTTGCAACTGATCTTAGCAGGGGAAGAGCAAAATCCAGTCATGTGCATGCCCACCAGGATGCCAGGGAGAATGCTTCTGCCCAGTATGCTCAAGTCTGGAGCCCCAGGATATCTCTGGAAGCCCCTAAATATGACTTAATCCATTTCGATAATCTGTAGACAGCATATGCACAGGATTTGGGGACACTTTCTTATTTCTAGGAGCATAGAATGGAATAGGAAGTTTAACCTCTCTGGGGTTGTGCTTCTAAGGAACTACCATTGCTGGAATGAAGCATGGATGACGAGGCCTGACCTTCCTGTTGGATTTGGAGGCTGGCAAGCTGTGGACAGCACCCCCCAGGAAAATAGTGATGGTAAAACTGCTTCCTCCCTTGGGAAAATTGTTCCACTGCTGATCTGTATTTTGCTTTTGTGATTGTATTTGATGTATGAAAACCACGCCCATTGGAAAACAACATCAGAAATGTACTCTCTGGGCATGGGTACAGTATTAACTACCTGCCAATCAAGTTCAATTTCATTTCAGTAGTCAATTTTATCCTGATTATTTTACAACATTTAGAAAAAGATGATAAAACAACGTATATAATTCATCTGCTCTTGCTTTGATAAGCAGTTTTGAAGACAGGAGAAAAAATATCTGTAAGCATTTTTACTAGGCTATAAAACATACTTCAACCCTCCTTGATACACAGTGATAAGATATAAGGCAGTAGAGGAAATTGAGAATACAAAAAATAATTACAGATCATCCTTTAAATTGTTGTTTTTCCAGAACCTGATTTCTTTTTATGTTGTGTGATTTCTTCTAAAACTTGAGTATGTGGGTATTTGTCTTCTAACTTGCCAACTATGGGAAGCAGTGGCAGCTCTGACCTCCCCCAGACTTTTATAAAATCACATCACAAGCCTCCATCTTTCTTTAATATGGTAATATTTTAAAAAAATCAGTGGATTGGGGACATTATGCTTATTTCCTCAGGTGCTGATGTGAAATACCGATGTGTTCATGTAGACATAGATGCATACACATTCTGTGCATATTCGTAGTTTTAAGGAGAAAGTTCAGAACTTTCTGGTGTTCTGGATTATATATCAGAAGAAGACCCTAAAGATGACTAATGGCAGCTAATCTCTTAGTAATGATGGGTAGGTGGTTAACATTCAAAGAATTTTAGAAAAGTAACATGGGCCTTCCGGAATGCAAGATGGGCATTGGCCAATATGTGTGGTTAATGTTCAAAAACTTGACATATGTCCATAATGTCAAAAAAAGGCAAAAATCAGAACAACAGCAATAAAACCACCAAGGACACATCAACATTTCCAATATTTCAGATATCAGCTGAAAAAGGGATAAATACTTGTGTAACCAATCGCTTGGCACAAATACATCTGGGTGTGTGTTGCTTGATGGCAGAGTAGAAGCAGAAATAGAATTGTCATACTCTTTTCATGGCTTCAAACTTTAGTGTGAGATGGCATTTCCCACGAAACACTCTTGGTTCCACACATTGGTCATCTGTCCTCTCCAGCCACAGAAATTGTTTGGTCTAGATCCATGATGAAGCTGAGATACAGGTCACTATGGAACCTCTCTCAATGCCCTGAACTATCCAGAGTCTGGACAGAATTGGAGACAACAGGCTCACACTTTTCTTCCTCTGTGTGACACAGGCATGTATCGGTGTGGCCCCGCCTCTGTTCAAGCCATCAAGCATGGCCACGTCTGCTTCCAGTTTGATGCGCCCTTTGTCTATGCAGAGGTAAGCAGGAGGCTGGGGAAAGTGCTGGGATTTTTTTTCCTCCAGTCTCTTAACATGTAAAAGAATAAGCCAAAGGTTGTTACTTCTAAGTCTCTTGGGTATATGGCATATGCTTTATACTTACAGAGTTAGCTAAGCATCATTCCAGCCTCTAGGTTCTTAATACTAAATGCAGTTCTTATTTAACAATTTTCTTTCCTCGATGTTTTGAGATGTTTTCCCCCAAAAGCAAATGCTTTACTAACCTTAGCATAGCTGTGTGCACCCATGAAGTTGGTATCCACTGCTCCAGATAAACTAAATGACTAACTAGATCACTCAGCTAAACATTGGCGAACATGGTCCATGAGTAGTAATTTCAGAGAGGACTACTTCCCTCGGAGACTAGCTAGCAATCCATGTCAAAAAAAATACACACCCCCAACTGTGGTCTTACTCTGGACCATGTAATCCATGTCCTGCCATTCCAGGTCATCAAACCCTGGTCAGAAAGGGAGAATCGAGTTGCTAAAGCAGAGGGGAGTGTAGGGGCTGCTCTGATAGAGGAATGTAGCCCACCTAATGGATGGATGGGAATGGCTTGTGTGAGGGGTCTGAAATTCTGGAAGAACCAGGTGAGGGCTGGAAGCAGAGGATGCTGTGAAAGGGTACGCCAAGGGAGCTCTGAAGAACAAATTAAATGCAAAAGGGGTAAGGTGAAGGAGAAGGTTGGGAGGCTGCCGGGAAGAGGTATGTGAAAGACTGAGAGGCAGGACTCCTTCAGAGTATATTTGTCCCCAAAAGTACACTGCAATAACATTTCTCACCTTGCCTGCCATTTGATGCTCTCAGCAACCCTTTAAAATTGATATTATAATTCTTCCCATTTTGCAGAAAAGAAAATTGAGGCAAAGAGTGACAGGACATGGACACACTACAAGTGAAATAATGAAAAAACGAACAATGTTATGGAACTAATCGTCAGATGGGCAGTGTAGACACACAGATCTGCATTTATACATACAGAATCATGAACTGAAAGATGGGAGCAGGAATCAAAGTAGGACAGCAAAGACCACAAGACATCGTCTAGGGAGGAAGGGCAACCTGGGAACAGATGGCAAGGATGTCCTGGGGAAGTATCACGGCAGTAATAGGAGCAGAGAACTTCAGGACCACAAGGAAAGAGGAATGATTAGGCAAAAGGGATTAGAAAGAAGCCAGAGGAAGGAGGGAGTCTGAGGTGACGGGAATGACTTGAGCAATCCAAATGCTAGTGTGGGCAATTAAAATATGCGTAGACTCTCTGCAATATGAGGGTTGCTTCAGGGAAGTCAGAAGACCGCGGGCTGAAGGAACTCAGCCTAGGGGACCTTATGCCCTGAGAGATTCGCCCCTTCTCCCCGAAGCAAGCCAGGGAGAGTTATTACTGGAGGAGGGGTAGTGTGCTGGCAGTCTTGCAGAACATGGACTGGATGAGATTGTCAGGAAGGTGCCAGATCAACCAGAAGGCTGGGTCATTCCTCCACACAAGAGATGGGAAGGGTTTGAACTAGATAAACAGATAAATGGCAATAGTGTGGGAGGGCTGAGAAACATTTAGAGAGTAAAATAAGTGTCACTATTCAAACAGCAAAACTGGGAATCTGAAATACACAAAAGGACTGTTGCTTCTCTCATGGCAGTTTCTAAAAGCCTTAGGAGGCCAGGCTTACTGGACTTGGAATTTTATCCCCTCAATTTCACTTTAGGATTTGAAGATTTATACAAACCTCCTAGCTGCCATCTGATGGTTTATGATGCTCTGAGTACCTCTTACAGAGAAATCACTCTAAAATCTGAAAAGCCCTGGTTTCAGTTTTTTATTATGCTTTATTATTTTTATTATTGCCACAAGGAAGGAGAGAGGAAGGACCTCCCTTCACAAGTGAACTGCCTAATAGCTGTTAATGCAAACGCTTTTTGCTATTATTAAATATAGATTGGGGTGTTATGAATGTCATCAGGATTTGCAGATTATAATTACTCCTTTCTCACCCACTGCAGAGGCGTGCCTGACAGAGGGCACAATTTGTTGCTTTGGTACGGGCTGAGCTCCAGGGCTGAGCCATTTATAAGTGATGTTTGAGCTGATGGAAAGTGTATAAGGAATCCTTTCTCAAGGGTACCTGAAGTAGGATTCCATGGGGAGTGTCATACGTAATTTTAATGAGAGCCGAGGTGACTCAGGGCTGAAGTTGTGGGCTCTCTTCCCTTCCCTCCTCCTTGCTATGTCAGCCTGTCTCTCTCGACCCAGGTACATCAGCAGGGGTTTACTTTCTCTTACCTCTCAGCATACTGATTTTCTCTGTCATTCTCTACTCATTTCTGGGCCAGATCAAGCATCATGTTCATTGACTTTTTTCTTTTTCCCGGGGCCTTGGTCTCCTTGAGTGAAAATAGAACCTACAAGAAGAGTATGCCTGGAAAGCGTCTGCCTTCTGTCCCTTTTCCTCTCCTCCTCCATTTTGGAAATTTACCCTCCATGTTTCTAGATTTCTGCCAGGGCTTAAAGCCTATTTCTCATGTCTTCACCACTGCAACAGGCTCCTCTGGTTCTGATGGCTCATCTGCCTTTTCTCCCCAATTCATGGTGGCTGAGTGCTTCCAAAGAGGTCAGGAAAGGGCAGAGCAGCTTTACGTGTCTGGAGTCATCTTCCGAGACCCCATAATCACTAAGCTCTCAGCAGTTCTTAGTGGAGAACTCTATTCCTAGTGGAGATAATTCTCTTCTGTCTTAACTTCTTCTAATTGGTTTTTTTGCTCCCTTAACAGCACTCCACCACCAATCACACACATATGTACCACACACATGTATGCATGTGCATTCATACACTTCTGCCTTACTTTCCTGGCACTGAGATGATTGTCACAGCAGCAGTGGATTCCCAGGGACCAAGGAAGGCATCCCATTGCCCCAGAAACTATGCTTCCCTCAGCTCTGGTCCAGCATTTCTCTGTAGACAACCTGTGCAGATGTTTTCCTACAGTTTCTCTGTTCTCAATTCAAACCTGTTTATTCCGCTGCTATCTTATGAGATGTAGCCCATTTTTTTGGCATCTCCTATTTAAATATATAATTCATTCATTTTTTTTCAAATAATATGTAAAACTTAGCAATTATTTTTGCTTCTCTTCTTAACTTTTCTCGTGTGTCTTGCCAAAAACACCTTCAGAAATTCCTGAATCCAACCGTTTCCGTCATTACCCGCTGAGCTCTGTACAGTGCTGAACTCCATGAGGTCGCCTCCTAACTCATCTCTCCACTCCCTCTCTTACCCCTTTTTTGTATATTCACCACAAATCAGCTAGACTTATCTTTTGAAAGATAAATAAAAACATATCACGCCCCTGTCCCAAACCTTCACATGGATTTCCATCACCCTTAAAATAAAACTGAACATAAATGTTTACAAGATTCTATGTGACCTGGCCCCCAGCTTCCTTTGCTCACTCCTTGCTCATTTCTCTCCAGCTATACTGACCTCTTGCTCTTCTAGAAGCACCCATACGTATTCTTGTTTCTGAGTTTTTAGACACACTGTTTCTTTTGCCAAGAAAATTCCCCTCACTACTCGGCTTCCTATGGTAGAAGAACACTTTGCATGTTCTGTTCCCTCTCGGCATTCAGGTCCCTGCTCCTGGCATCTCCTCAAAGAGAGCCTTCACACACCCCATCCCTCCACTTAAAAGATCACTATCTGCCCTTTTATCCTCCTATACTGCCTTTATTTTTTTCTCTCCTTTCTAAAGTATAAGCTTTTATGAAAGTAGAGCCTGTTTTATTCTCATTTCTGAGAGCAGGGTCTGGTGCCAAGAGGGCTGCCTGGCCCAGGCAGGCATTTGCTGCCTCCACATGTCCTCGCAGAAGCAGCATTTTCTCTGAGAGCTAGCGCTTGCAGATGAGGTCATCACCACTTGGGAACAAATCAAAGCAAGCTCTGTCCAGAGTCCTGAAATCAACAGTGCGTCTCCATCCTCAGTGGTGAAGAGCACAGCTTCTGCCAGTCATGGACAGATGTTTACATTCTTTTTTTTTTTTTTTTTTGAGTTGGAGTCTCACTCTGTCGCCCAGACTGGAGTGCAGTGGCCGCTCCCGGCCACCGCAGCCTCGACCTGCTGGGCACCGGCAATCCTTCCGCTCAGCCTCCCAAGTAGCTGGAACTACAGGCGCGCGCTACCATGCCCGGCTGATTTATTTATTTATTTATTTATTGTAGAGATGAGGTCTCGCTGCCTAGGCGTCTCGAACCCGCGGGCTCAGACAATCCACTCACCTCAGCCTCCCAAAGGCGCGGGATTACAGGCTGAGCCACCGAGCCCGGCAGATGTTTACATTCTATGGGCATGAGTGGGCATTTGCAGAGAGCGGTCCCCGAGTCTGCTGCCCCCCACATCTCCACTGAGCTTCCAAGGTCCTGAATAATGGTAGAGGCTATGTAGGATGTGCCTGTGTCTAAAAGGCCAGAATGTGTTGTCGTTAAAAGAGCACCAGATTCCGTGCGTGGATGACCAGGTTCAGCATGACTGTAGACTGTTCAGTTGTAGGGATGGAACTAGATGATTACTAAGATTACATTTCATTCAAAAGAAGGAAGAGAAATTAGCCTTAAACAAAGCGCTTTCACAAGTAGTACCCATCAACCCAGAGGAAGGTAGGCTCAGAGAGACTGAGTAACTCATTCAAAGTCACACAGCCTAAGTCCAATATTCCTTGTCATGTACCCTGCACTTAGCTACTGTTCTACCATGGAGTGTTAACTTATCTTGGGTGAAGCCTATCGCTGGTGCTTTTTTAAAGCCCCTCAGTGATTCTCACGTGTATCCAGGGTGGAGAACCATTATGCTAGTGATGGAAACCGAAAAGAAAACTTGCTGATGTCACCTGGAAAAAATGCTTTCCCTCCACACCTCACCCCTGACATACATATACAAAAACCATCTCACTAGGGTGTTTCTCTTCTCCTCTCTCCACAAGGGACAGTGCTGTTGGGGTGACAAGATTTTAGCTTACATAATGTTTTAAAGCCATACTCAAGGGAAGCCACTTTCATACTTAGCTTATCTCCCTGGGAAATCATAACCTGTTGTGAGTGTTGTTATTAAGAGGATATTTATCATTATTATTGCTATAATGTGCAAGTAAGGGTGGTAGCTGTTTGTGTTTGCATGGCTTCCTCCAGAGGGAATGCCAGAGTTCTCAGGCAATTCATTTAAAGTTTTCTTAGCTTTTTTCCCCTCCAAAAGGATAAATATTCCTTGGGCATCTACTCTGCCCTCTCCTGCCCTGATTCCTTATTTTACATTTCAGTCTTTCACACCATGTGATTGGCACCACTGAGTTCTGGTTGCTCTGCTGAGGAGCAAGGCTGTCATTTATTACCCTTGAAAACCTGAGCCCCAAGCATGGAACCATCTCACCACCTCAAGCTGGTGCTCAGGTTCTGTGATGGGGAAGAGGTTCAGTGTGATGGGGAAGAGGCAGTATGCTGTGAAGGTCAAGGGTACTGGCTGTGGGCGAGCTCGGGGTTTGCTCTTCTCCACCAGCCCCTAACCATGTGACCACAAACACTTTTCTTCCCACTTCTGAGTTTTGGTGCCCTCATCTTTAATATGGTTACAATAATACATACTTCACAGTCTTCTTGTGAGGATCAGATCAAATCATTTATAAAATGTTCCTAAAACACTGTGGACATTTAACAAATGTTGGCTATCTCCTCCTTAGTAGAAATCAGACTTCACGTACACTCAAAACACTGTGGGAAAGTAGATAAAAATTACTCTCTTTAATCTTAACCATAAAATTGGGGATATATCATCAATTTTCCCCATTACTCAAAAATAAGCAATGCATTTTCACTCAATTTTGAAATTTACAAGTTATGTTTACATGGATCTTATCTCACACTGACCTAAAATGCTCCTTTGAAATTGGCAGAGCAAATCTAATTATCTTCACATTATAGAAGCAGGAACTGAAGTTCAGAGAGGTTAACGTGACTTTATATGCCCAAGCACACGCCCAAGATAATCCAGTGCCTCTCTCTAATACTTTCTTTGGAACCATTGTGCCTGCCAGTCCCTTTGCCTAGCCTAGCCTTCCTTCCCTTCATTTATCTGTTCACTAACTCCTGCACATCTTCCAGGTTTCAACTTGGCTGTTACTTCCTCGCCAACCCCCACCCCAGTGCCCCATGTACTCCCAAAGCATCTTGAACTTATCCTCTCCAGGCACTTACTATACTGTCTTTCAGGGGTTCTGGTTCCTGGGTGTCCAACAGAATGATCTAAGACCCTCTAAAAAATATAATATTTAGGGTCTCACCCAAGACCTCCTTAATCAAGCATCTAATTTTTTAAGTTCTCCTGGAGATTCTGATGACAGAATCATCTTCACTAGAGCATAAACTTCAGAGTGGTAGTGATCAAATCTATGTTGTTCATCATGAAGACTTCAAAATTTTGAACAATATCTTGAGATATGATTAAACAATATATTATTATCAATAACATTTACTGAGTATTTAGTCTGGACCAGGCACTATGATAAGTAATCTGCATGCATTCATTTAGTTAATTCTGCCAAATGTCCTGTGAGGAAAGAGTTATTATTACTCCATTTAAAAAGAGGGGGGCATTGAAGCTGGAGAGGAACTTGGGAAACATTTAGCAAATACATCAAAGACTGTTAGCAGTACAATTTATGTTTTCTACCTGCTTCCATGCTAATAAATGGAACCCCCAAGAAAGTCTTTGTAAAAAATATAATAAAGGACTCTGGGGGAATCCGTTTTCAGACACAAATTAGACATTGTCTCTAGAAAGTAACATAGTAGAGCAGAACCTTGTAAGTGCTGGGCATCAGCCAGCATGGCCCCAAGATGCTATTTTCAAGTTCCACAGATGGCACATTTTAGTTGCAGAACCACCAGAAAATTGGCTAAACTCCTCCTGGATAGTCTAGTATTATTTTTCAATTAAAATGCTTTTGGCTGCAAGTAACAGAACTAGTATAACTAAAACAATCGGGGGGTTATTTTTCTCACATAAGAAATCCTAAAGTAGGTGGTTCCAAGGTTGGCTTAGCCATTTGATAGCAACATCAAGCCCTCAAAAGCCTCCAAACACCTCTCCTCTTTCTACTCTGCCATCTACTCATTGTTGCAGCATTTCTGTTCCCTGTCCCAGAATGGCAACAGCAGTTTCAAGCATTACTTCACTTTGCATAAAAACATTTGAAAGCAGAAAGGACAAACACTCCCATGTACCTCTGTCCTTTTGTAAGGGGGAAAAAATCTTTCCCAGAAGTCCCCTAGTAGACTTCCTCTTCTTCCTAGAAGTAGGTCGTATAGCCACTGCTAGCTTAAACAAAGTCTGGAAACACAAGCCATGGGCATGGTGGCATGGTGTTGTCAGCTCTCCCTTAGGAGGTAGAATTTATTAGGAAGAACAAGGGGAGAAAGAGACAATTGCTGCTTAGACAGTTGATTGCCCCAGCACCAAATAGTCTTCATTTAAAATACTGATGGGTAATATAAACTAGGTTCCCCTTCAGAATATTTTTTAAACCAGTTTGGCTCATTAAATCCGATGCTGTTGAAGAAAGGAGCATGCCAACTCCAGGGATCTCTAGATGACTACAGTATGGGGAGTTAAAGATTTTAACAACCAAGGACATGTGGTGATGGCTAATGCTTTTCTCTCCTGTTTCCAGGTCAACAGCGATCTTGTTTATATTACAGCCAAGAAAGATGGCACCCACGTGGTGGAAGCAGTGGATTCCACTCACATTGGAAAATTAATTGTGACCAAACAAATTGGAGAAGATGGCATGAAGGATATTACTGATACTTACAAATTCCAGGAAGGTAATTTACTACAACTGAATGAAGATTTATTTTCCCAAGTCCATTTAGTATTTATTAACTGTCACTCTGAAATGTGTTTCGGGGAAGGCACTGGCATTTGCAGCATTTGGTAGCAAGAGCAGAAGTAAAAACTCTTATGAGTGAAAGACACGTCACACATGCAATTTTTCATGACTGTTTTGTTTGCTTGCTTTGAGCAGCATTCCCCTTCACATAGCTTGTAAAATTATTTGGTTTAAAATCATATTCATTATAACAGAATATAGACTATGTTCTTGCTCACAAGAGCCTTAAATTTAAATAATCCTATTAGAAAATACTATATAACTAATATAATTTTAGTTCAGTAATAACAATTTAAATAATGACTTCACATTTGTTTAGTACTCTATAAATTATTTTCATATATATACGTTGTTCCATTGAATTATCATGGAAAGCCTGTGAGGTAGATAGGTTCAATATTATTAGGACAGGGCAATCTCTCTAATTCAGACCAATAAGGTTGAAGATCAGTTTCAATTATAAAATAATATTATGTTGTTTTTTTGTTAACATTTATTGTATAGACTGTTTCAAATGGCACTATTGGGTTCAATTCTATCTCAATCAATACTGAGTGTCTTGGCCTGCAAAAGGTTTGATGCTGAGGATTCCAGCAATGATCAGGACCCAGATCCTGTCCCAGGCCAAGTGATAGAATTATTATGCAGAAGGAGATTTGGGAAGGAAAAAGACAGACATTAAATTCAACCAAGAGATTCAGAAAAAACAAAACTCAGGAAGAGAAGTCACAGACCTCAGTTAAAGAAAGCTGGTCAGGGCTTCCAGGCACTGGGAATGTGACCAAAGTTAGGAAGTGTGAAGTGGCCCAGTGTATTTAGGGTCCTGCAAACCCATTATCTCATCAAGCTCAGAATGCTCAATGGCTGGAGACAAAGCGGCTCAAGGTCAGTGGCTAGGAGATAGATGACCTTGGGTGTCTTGATAGGAAACATAGAGTATATGTTGCAAATGATGCACTGCCAGAGGTTGTTAGGAGTGATATTTATTTTAGTGAATGGATAAAAATGACATATAATTAGCCTATACCTAAATATTCATTGGTGTTCTTGAAATGCTAAGAAGTGCAGAATTTGTTTTAAATATTTTAGTCAGTCTCCCCGCTCTTATTTACAAAAACAATTTGCACTATAAAGAAAAAGCTTGCTGAATTGAGAATGCTTCTGCAGTCTCAGAAATTCAAAATTTTTGTCATCTGAACGAGTAAAGTTTTACTGTATCCTTGCAGTGGTTCACTCTCCTCTCCTGTTGGTTATCATCTGTTGCACAACATAGATACAAAGACATCTTTTCTTCTTTTTGGCTTTTTCCTAAAAGGAAAGTTAGAAACAATATAAACACAATAAAACAAAACAAACAAGCAATACTGTCTTACTATAGAGCTATAAGCAGAAAGGTTTGGAAAGGGAAAAAGGAAAGTTCATAGAAAAACTTAAGGAAACTAACTGCAGCATCCACTCATTTCCACATTCCTCCACTCAACAGCTGGCTCTTACCACCCACCACACTCCAGTGCTGTGTGTGACTGGAGATCCGCACAGTCCTGCCTTCCGATCTAACTGAGGAGAAGAGTAGAAGCAGCCCTCACTATGCTAGATGAGACTTGCTCTGGCCTAGGATGGGATGCTAGAATGCTGCAGGACATAGAGAAGAACTTCCAACTCAGAATCAGCAGTTGGGGAGCCTTGTGGAAGAAATTAGTGAAGGTCTTACTGAGCCCGAAGGACAAACAGGGATTGGCAGGTGAAGCTGGGGAAAGATTTCTCCAGGAAAAGGTGGCAAGGCAGGGATTGTGGTGTGACCTCTGTTGCTTTGGAAGAAGTCCTGACCAGACAGTGTAGTGAACAAAAGGTGAACCTACAAGCAGCTAGGTGCAAGCAAGCTGTCCACATGACCAAATGTCTCCTGGAAGCCACGGGGCAGAGCACAGCTGCCGTTAGCTATCAGTGTGGAGGTGACAGTGAAGGCCAAGTTAGAAATGGGACAGGATCAGATGTCACAAGAGGGAAGACCACAAACCAGTCCACAAAGGAAGAGTCAGGGGTGTGGCCAGGGTGGACACCAGATTAAAACCAACAAAACATGTCAACTCTGCGTGAGGAAGACATCTGAGGTGCAGGCCTCCAGAGTTTGGGACAGTGGGGGTCTGGTCCAACCGAAAAGCCCCTCAATCCACATAGATGGTGGTAAGGGACAGCCTAACTGCTTCTGAGCTGAAGTTTGACCCCAAGTGGACAATTAATCTCTTAATCAGGGGTGGTACATACATTTTAAATTCTAACTTTGGAAATGACCAAGTAGAGTGCCATTTTAAGAAGGACACTGAGACTGCATCTGAATATGGTGGTAGAGAGTGGCTGATTATTAACGTCAGTCACTGACACATGGGGCAGGACTGGCCGCATCCATGACTGTACATTTGCCATCCTGATTCTCAGTCCAGTCTCTCAAATAATTTCTCTGATCCACAAATGTTGAGTGTGCACTAAAATATGGAAATGAGTAAAATCATAGGAAAAAAGTTATTAGATTTAGGAATTAACTATTTTAATGAATTAAGTAGCAGAAAGATCATTTTTCACTTTAACTTACTGAAGCTTAATATGAATTTTATAACTTTTTTCCAAAATATACAATTAAGAAGCTATCCAACTTTGAAAACCAAAATTCTGAAAACTTCCCCTGTGGCAGTATAACTTCTTAGATGATGGTGTCTTGATCTCATTCTCTCTTTGCTCCCTCAATGGCTCCCTCTTTCACTGGTATTTTCACCTCCCCTTCTCTATTTTCTCCTTTCAATCAGCATTTAAGCAGGCTCAAGTATCTCTTGTATTTTAAAAAATTGCAAACTCTTTTCCAATGTTATACTCCCCACCAACCACACCCCATTCTGTTTTGCTCCTGGCCCCCACTGCCAGCCATCCTGAAAAAGCAGGCTGAAAATTATGTCCCGCAGTGCTCCATTTCCATTTCTTCCTCTCTCACTCTACCCTGATGGCATATCCTTGAAGCTGTCCTTTTCAAGGTCGACAGCACTGCCTGGTTGTCACATGGAATAAACCTTTGGCAGACCTCATCTGACACAACTTTTCTTCTCTGTTCTTGAAATTCTCTCTTGTCTTTGTTTCTACAATGTAACTTTCTCCTGGTTCCACTCCCACTGGCCTGACCCCTTTTTCTCTGTCTTATTCTGCAACTATAAGCTTGTCATTCTCCACTCTGCTGAGTGTCACTTCATTCTAGGCTTCCACCTTTGGGATCCATTCCCATCTACTTTATGTTCTGTCTACACAGGTGGCATTAATGTCATATATGTACTGGTCACTTCAAGTGTGTGACTCTGCACAGACTTTACCTGAATATCCCACAGGAACCTGAAATGGAGCTTCCCAAATGCTAATCCCTCCCCCATCTCAGATCTATTTCTCCTGTGCTCCTGACTCTAGTGAAAAAAAAAAACAACACCAACCACACAAATTTAGCAACTTGAGAAACAGTCAGGCAACAAATTCTTTAAATGTCCCCTCTGAAATAGTTCTCAAATGCTTCCCCTCCCCTCTATCTATGGCCACACTCTGAAAATTAAACATGGTCTGGTGTGTAAAACCCTTAGTATAGTGTCTGATACACAATAAGTGTCCAGTGAAGTTAGTTTCTCCTATGATTAGTAATTCCATGATTAGTATCTTACTCCTCCTATGAGTTGAGGCTGTGGTTATTCTCCTTCTGGAAAAATACCTGCTCTAGCTTCCCAAGTCCACCTCACCTCCTCATCCCCTCCTTCTCTCAGTCTAACCCTGCCTTGCTGCCAAAGTGAGATCATCTGAAAGATAAACCTGGACCTGTTACAGCACTGCTTAAAAACCCTCGCTCATTCCCTGCTGACTTCAGGGCATCCCAAGCCTCATTCACAAAGCCTCTTGGTAGTTGGCTCCTTGGCTCCCTCACTGCATCTCCTGACTGTGTCCCATAGGCACCATCCACCACAGTGAGGTGAACAGCTGACAGTTCTTGCAACATGCCAAGCTCTTACCCGCCTCCCTGGCTCTGCCCTTACTGTATAGCAAAAACCACTCAAGAAGCCTCTCCTGTACCATCGTGTTCCCTGTATCGTAGGGCAACCTCTGTCTCTACCTCTGCGATCAGCTCTGTGGTAGCCATTCTTCACTTGTTCCTTCTGCCTGTGAGGGAAAGGCTGTGAGTCTCATCTGTGCCTAGCACCACATAGTGCCTGGAATTACAGAGACTCAATAGCACGAAATGACCACATGAATGGTCACTGAAGAGGCATTTTCATAGGTGGACTTTATTGCGCATACAGTGTCCTTAACCGGACTATTTCATGTCTATTATAAAGTTGAAAGTTTTGTCTCTGGCTGAAAGCAAAGTGCTTCTCTAAACTTGCCAGGCCAGGCTCCAGGTCTTGGGGACACAGAGGTGGACAAGACAGACTATGTCCCTGCTCTCATGACACTTGCATTCCAGCAGGGGAGATGATGTCACACAGTGACCAGTACCGTGGCAAAGAAGAGAAACAAAAGTGAAATATTTGTTAGGAAGAGATGGGAGGACCAGGGTTGGGGCACATTACAGATGAAGAGGGGTCTGAGGAGGTGACAGTAGAGCTAAGGCCAGAACAGTGAGAAGAGGCTTCATCTAACATAAAGGTGTTCTCTTATTACATACTAGTTAATAGAAAGATGTTTTCGACTTTGCACCTGGAGGCTACAGCAGCATCTCAGAAATATAATCTGGCTTTGGATAAATCCCTCCTAGCACTCGAATGTTGCCCGTGGCCCTGAATTATGTAAGACGCCAGAGCACAGAGCTTAACTGCAGAGAAGCAGGAACAACTCAGCCAGGCTCTGGGAAAGCCCGCAGTTCTCTCCTCCTCCCTGGGCCTGTGCTTCCTGGAACAGCCCCAGCCTGCCAGTCCCTGTGCCTAGAGGTCTCCCTCACAGGCTGGAGCTTCCCCAGAAGGAAGCTTCAGGTCCTCCCCCTACAACATGCTATAAAGCTGCTCACAGCTGGCCTCCTTTCCCCTGGTCTCACCTGGGCCACCTCAGCTCCCCTCCCCAAGGCAGCACCTCTCTGATAGTGTTCCCGCTGCTCGTGTTTGCCTCCTGCCTTTTACCTACATGCACCTTTGGTCCCCATCCAAAGTAATAATCCTTAATGCCCTCCTCACGGACCTATGTGCCCGATGATTTCTGCTAAAATATTTCACTGTGCCATGCTTTTCTTCACTCCTCCCTTCCTTTATTATCTCCTTCCTATTGATCTGCAAACTCGTGCTGTAGCCAATGCTTGTCCTTGATCAGTTGTTCCTGGCACATTCTTGCAGTCTTGACAATCAGGGCTATTATTCACACACACACACACACACACACACACACACACACACTTACACATTTTGTATGCAATACCTGCTGTATTTCCTCCATCTTTACAGCACAGTTTCTGTTTGGTATGCATCTACTACCTCTAATCCATCTAGCAACACTAGAATGTAGGCATCCTTATTTTACAAACGAGGAGATTGATGGTAATAACAGTGCCTGCCTTGTGTAGTTGTCATGAGGATTAAATGAGATAAGGTACAATAAGCACTTAACCCCATGCTTGGCACATAGCTAGCACTCAGTGATAGTTATGATTAATTGGCCTCTTAGTCACCATTGTGTTTAGTTATTAGCTACATAAAATAGAAGACAATTTCTTAACATAATTACAAAAGCCAGCATTCTTATTTTAAAAGGTTTTTTCACTAGCTATTCTTATGACTACTTTTTACAACCCAGAGAATCTGCCTCCTCTTTTCATCTCTGCCCTCCACGATGCACAAAGATAAGCCCAAAGGTGTTTAGAATGGAAAAGGGCATGGCAACCATTCCTCTATACCTCCATAAGCCCTGTCTCCAAGGCCAAGCATCTTGTCCAAATCTCCATAAGGACCGTCATCCCTGCCTGTCAACATCTGAGGCACAAGCTCCGTCCAGGCCTGACTTGTGTCTGTATCTCTCACTTTCTTGCCTACATAAAAAACATTTTTGGTTGGGCTCGGGGGCTCAGCCTGTAATCCCAGCACTTTGGGAGACCAAGGCGAGTGGTTGCCTGAGCCTGGGGGTTCGAGACCAACCTGGGCGACTTGGCGAGCCCTCACCTCTACAATAAAAAATAAATAAATAAAACTGAAAAAAATTAGCCAGGTGTGGGACCACATGCCTATAGTTCCAGCTACTTGGAAGGCTGAGGTGGAACAATCACCAGAGCCCAGCAGATCATCACTGGAGTAGCTGTGAGCCTGCCACTGCACTCCAGCCTGGGCAACAGCGTGAGACTCTAACTCAAAAAAAAAAAAAAGTTATTTTTTTCTTCTTCCAGAGCTCACCCTTTCTCCTCCCCCCACCCCCCGCCACTTCATCTCCACCACAACCACCTTGGAAACCTTACACAAGACATTTTCCTCAAAACAGCACACACACCCCAAATCACATTAGAACTCTGGTGCACCACCACATACCAGTAGGTGCTCCTCAGAAAACTGCATTATCGGATGAGTGTGGGAGACCTTTTGTTAAAGAAACACAGGCAGGCCTCCCTGTTGTCAGGCTTTATCTCAGACCTCTAACTGGCAAGTGAAGGTGGGGAACACCCGGAGCTCTTGACATCTCAGTGCTCCTCCAGGGCATCTGCCCTGAGAGCACTTGGGCAGGGACAGCTTTTTAATGTCTTGTCAGAGCCTGGCGTCCTGAGGGGTTGTGGGGGAGCAGTGCATGGTTTGGAAAAAAGCAATCTCTGCATTCTGCTGGGGGTGGGTTGGGAATGGAAACCAAGGAAGGTAGGGAAGAACAGGGCAGGAGCCACCCAGGGTCAGTTCAGCAAAGAGCAGATGGGACAGGCCCAAGTGGAAGGCAAGAAGGGGAGGAGAAGTCTTGCTGGGGAGCCCACAAATTAGAGAGAACTCATATTGCAGGAAGTGGAATGGCAAGAGGCAATTATTTCCAAAATTCTTGCTTAGAGGTCCCCAAATTCTAGCCATATGTCTAGGATTCAGGGAGGAAAGCAAATGGACCCCATAGTTTGAGAAGGTTAGATTTTACCAGTTTGACCTGCCAAACTCTGAAACAGTGGCATCGAAGAAACAACCCTTAGAGCTTTCCAGAGAAGCCCTGACCCTGCTACCTCTAGACTCAGCAGGTCACTAACTCTCTGGGAACCTGATTTTCCAGAATTTATAGCAGAAATCATGATGGTCCCTGCCTCCCAGGGAGGTTGTGAGGCTTATATTGATGATCCAACAAGTACCACATGCAGTGAGTCCACTAATGTGACTTTCTCTTCGGTGGATTGCATTCATTTCTTCCTATCATTATCTCTGGGTCTCTCCTAGGTCAAGAAGAAGAGAGATTGGCCCTAGAAACTGCCCTGATGTATGGAGCTAAAAAACCCCTCAACACAGAAGGTGTCATCAAATCGAGGTCCAACGTTGACATGGACTTTGAAGTAGAAAAAGCCGTGCTGGGAAAAGACTTCAAGGTCACCATCACCTTCCAGAACAACAGCCCCAACCATTACACCATCTCAGCCTATCTCTCGGGCAACATCACCTTCTACACTGGGGTCTCAAAGGCTGAATTCAAGAATGAGACATTCAATATGAAGCTGGAGCCTTTGTCCTGTAAGCTAACAAGAATGTGGTTCCCTCCAGGGCTTATTACCTGACTCCCTGTCTCACTAGGTGATAACAACCTCTAATAGGTTCTAAGTTAAAGCTCTCCCCCAGAGTTCACGAGAACCCACGTATCCAGAAAAACCTCCACTTTCATCTTCACAGCTCATGCTTGGAAGTGAACACCAACATTTTCAAACCTAGAGCCCCATGAGTCATGAGAATGAAATGAAACTTCTTGCTACTCAAAGTGTGGTCGATGGACCAACAACACCAGCCTCCCCACGAGTTTGTTAGAGATGCAGAATCTCACACCCTAGACCTCCTGAATCAAAATCTGCAACCTGACAAGGTTCCAAGGGAATTAGCATGAACAAGAGAGTTTGTGAAGCACACATAAACGACCCGTCTCAGAAAACAGGCCCTCTGGTGGCATCTCTCTCCCGAGCCAGGAAAATCTTTTGGGGGCTGCCCATAAAGAATGATGTGCTTTGCTTTCCCGTTTATAAGGCAGGAAGGTCTAAGATCTGCCTTCAGGCTGTTTCTTAAAAACGCTCTGTCTTATTCTAGGAAGAGTGCCCATCACTGGGAGAGGGACTGGAGGCACAAGAAGTGCTGTCCCCAGTTCATGGAGGGCTTCAGTCTCTTGGTCATCTTTCATAGGGCATCCGTGTACACGTCCTTCCAAGCATTTATCACTACAAAAATCCCCAATATTTTAAATAGGTTGAGCTCAGCACGCTTCAGCCTGCATTAAGGATTGCAGTTTTGACCTGCCTCAATTCTTGAAAGGCTGGTATTGGGTGGGCTCAGGAGTTGGCCACACAACTGGCAAAATGAGTCAACCAGAGAAACCAAACTCCAGGCAGGGCGTGGCAAGTTAGATAGAGCAGGATGAAAATGACCCTGGACTCTACAAGGTACCAATTTTGCCCTACCCGACATGTGGGACTGAAAAAGAAACAAAAAATTATACACAAACAGTAATTTTTACAAAGGGGAGGCAAGCAAGCCTAGTATGCCCCACTGGGATGACTGAACCCCATGCCTTGATGGTTTTCAAGCTCTCTGCATTCAGTGACCATCACAGCCACAGTACTCTTGGTGAGGCTGCAGAAAATATTCCTGGAAAAATGGGACACTATCCTAAAAATCCTAATTCAAAGAAACCTACTCAAACCTGAAGGCAGCAAATCTCCCTAGCTTCAGTAACTTAGCTAACAATTAAGAAAGCTCCATAATATTCTTTTTTGGAAACTGGAAGATTAAATACTTGTCCTATCTCTAGGGCTAGGGGAGGCAATTCTCATAGAAAGGGATAGTTAGTGTAAAGTACTAAAAAAGGACAATATTCACAGTCATTTAGAACAGGTAGCCACATCCGATTTCAGAAAGTCTGATTCTTGCAGTTAGACAACTCTGGACATAAGGGACGTCTGTGTCACCCTCTAGCTTTGTGTCCCTGAGCAAGTCACTCGAGCAATATGAGTTACTTGAGCAATATCAGTAAATGGGAACACTACCGCCCACACCACAGGATTGTTGGTCCAGTTCCCCAAATCTAGTGCTTGCAAGTCCAGCTCTGTCTTTTGCTGGAGACCTTTTTATGGAGTTTACCTCTGTCTTTTTATGGAGTTTCTGGTCCATGGGGGAACCAGTCAATAAGCAATCAAACAAGGGAATATGCAGTGTGGTCATGTAAGTAACAGAAAAATATAAAGCAGGTTAAGGGAGACAGAGAGTGTTAGTGGGGATAGGGTGTTCAGGGAAAACCTCTCTAATAGGGTAGCATTTAAC
Source organism: Carlito syrichta (assembly GCF_000164805.1). Taxonomy (NCBI): domain Eukaryota; kingdom Metazoa; phylum Chordata; class Mammalia; order Primates; family Tarsiidae; genus Carlito; species Carlito syrichta. The sequence goes on along the minus strand of NW_007257520.1, from coordinate 31,015 downwards.
AGAGGCCAGACAGAAGGGCAGGAGTGAGCATTCCACCCAGAAGAAACCATATGTGCCAAGGCCTTGGGACCAGAGCATTTCTTATGTGCTCAGTGAGCAGCATGGGCCAGAAATGGGAGTAAATGAGACAAGGGGGAAAGTGATGGGTGCAACAATGTAGGTTTTTGTAAGAACTTTGTCATTTATTTTGAGTGAGCTGAGGAACCAGTGGAGGTTTTTCAGCAGAAGTGTGACATGATCTAACTTAGATTTTGAAAGATCACTCTGGCTGCTGTGTTGAGAGAGACAAAAGGAGAAGTGGGCCTGAAGTTGAGAGACAAATTGGGATGCTTTTGCAATCATGCAGCTGAGAGATAGATGATGGCGGTAGTGATGGAAGCACTGAGAACTCATCAGATCTGGGTATGTTCTGAAGGTAGAGCCCACCTGATTGACTGATGAGTTGGCTATATGGTATGAGAGAAGGAGAGTGGAGGAAATCAAATGAGATCGTGTATATGAAATGTTTTGCAGATGGTAGGCTCTCAGAAAATGGTAACTTCCAACAAGTCTACATTTGGGGAAACTAAGGCAGAAAAGATGAGTTGATGTATTCAAGGCCACACACAGCAATTAGAGGCAAAGTAGACCCATCCAGGCAATGACAGTTAGTCATTTTGTATAAACTTGGCCCCAAGTGGGCCAGTTCCCTTGCTCCTGTCCCCATTACCTGGAGACCAGCACAGATCCTTAGACAGGAAACTAAGCACCAGCCCTTTTCACAAGTCATATTGCTCACTCTCCTTCTCATTCTCCCTTTAATCCAGTAAAAGAGTGAGTTTGTATGAGTGAGTGGGCCAGACTGGAATGCTGTATCATCCTCTCAGTCATTGATCTAGGGACAGCTGACCAAACCCACGCCTGAGTCAGTAGGAACACAGCTCCCACCCACTCGGCCAACCCCAGGGCTTGTCCTGAATAACTTGAAGAGAACTAGAGACTCTTTGTTCCTTTGCCCCGCAGGCAGGTGGCATCAACTACATGCAATAAGTTGCATATTGCAATCTAAGTTGCATATTGCAATCTAAAATAAATTGCCATATATTGCAAAAAGTCACATAATTTTAAACCTTGATCAAGCATTCTTAGATGCCTCTACTGCAAAGAAAGTTTTCCAAGTAGAAAGGGGAGGCGTACCTTCCAGATTGATGATGAAAGGGAATGTGTGTGCTAGAATCAGCTTGGAAGCTCTGAATAACTTAAACCTCCCAGTACCTTCATTTCCACTTGGCTATATTTAGTTTTCTTTGCTTTTTGGAAAAGAGATGAGGCAGCTTCAGTCTGCCTCCCTTGGCTTTCCCCAGACACCGTAAACGATATTGGCAGCATCCCAGCCCCACCGCTCATAGAGGGAAAATCTATTCCTCCTTCTCTTGCCACGTTTAATAAACTTTATCTAGAACAATTTCTGTGCAGTGGCAAAATACAGCACTTACATAACGTACTATTTCAGGAGCACTGTTCTCTTGGGCTCTGAAGCACAGCCTGCTTTCTTTAGTGCTATGATTTAGGGAACATTCTACCTCAGACAAGAAAGGGGTCCTTATGCTGAGATTACAAAGGTAGCAAGTAAAGGAGCCAGGTATATCCCATTTACCCAAAGAAAGCCAGTGGTTAAAAATAACCACAGGAAGTCCATTTAAAAAAAATATTACCAGTGGCAGCAAGAGGCAAAATGCATGTTCTCCAGGCCTGTAGCTTTACCACTCCATTCATTCAGATCTGGAGACATGAAAAACTAGCCACATGTGCTCATCGGAGGCTGTGTCCAATGGAAGACCAGAGCCTCACTCATCTGGACAATTAATTGCAAGGGGAGCCATGCAGGAAGCAGGGTCCAAGATCAGGTCCAAAGAAGGCACTGTGAGTGGACCATTCAAAAAGGCAGAATTCAGGAGCCAGCTCTAAATGGAATAGGAGCTCTCCAGGAATCAAGTCAACCAAGCTAGTTGTTTAGCACTTGTCCAGGATGAACCAATACATTCTAATAATCTGCATGGCCTAGGACAGTGTTTCTCAGTCTCAGTACCATTGACCTATTGAGGTGGATACTTCTTTGTTGTGGGGACTTTTACTGTGCATTGTGGGATGTTTAGCAGCATCTCTGGCCTCTAACTACCAGATGTTAGCAGTAACCCACCCTCCACCCCAGTTGTGACAATCAAAAAGGTCTCCAGGCATTGCTAAATGTCCCCTGGGAGACAAAATTCCCATTGACAATGACCTAGTCTAGAATGACCAACCTTTCCAGTTTGCCAGGGGTTGGTGGGGTTCCCAAATGTAGAACTTTCAACTTTAAAACACAGACCATACTAAATTCATCCTAACTCTGCCCTAACTCCATCCCATTCTGCTATTAGAACCTCCAGTCTCTCAGAACATCTCACACTTGAACAGGCATTCTCTGGGACCATATTCAAATGCAGATCCTGATTCAGTGGTGTAGACTGGGGTTGAAGAACCTGCATTTCTAACAAACCCCCAGACCGCAAAGCAGACCACGGGCACAGCAGCAAGGGCCTCCATTAGAAGGGCCATGCCTTCCACTGAAATCAAGGTTTCTTACAGGGTTGATTCTGAGGAGATCCCCCTAGTTGTGGAAGTGGGCCCTCTCAGCCTTAGTTGTATCTCAGGGTCAGCTATGGGACTTTGATAAAACACTGGTGTCTGGGCCCCAACCGCCAATGCTCTGATTTAATTGACCTGGGGTGGGACCCAGCATGGCAGATTTTTAAAGGTCCCAGTTGATAGCAATGTGGAACCAAGACTGAGAACTTTTCCATCAGAAGCCTAGACACAGGCACAACACCTGCATACCTGTAAAGAGGCTTCCAAGGTTAGGTGCTGTCCAAGTCAGAAGACTCTCCAGCCTCTTGGTCTTCAGGGCCCAAGACAAGAGGCAGCAGGTAGAGTCCAGGTGTGAAATAATAAGCACGGTTCCAGGTGCCCTCACCTTTCAGCCAGAGGTGAGTCAGGAGCCCTTCCTTCTGCCCTGGAGCTGGTTCATCCACAGGCAGCATTCCTCCCTCCTTACAAAACTGCTGCTCAATACAGGGGTAAAATGAACTGCCCTCTGCACTTAAACAACCAGTCACGGGAAGTATTTCCTTCAATAACTTCCACAGGAAGAAGAAATCTTTGCCAAAAGCCACTGGGGAGGAAAGTCATGGAGATGCTCAGTTCTGTGAATGGTCTGGGAGTCTGTTCACTGTGGGTGGGGATAGAGGTGTGAGTCACTCATTCACCTGCTGGGCCTGTCAGCTATCAGTACACACAGGCACCTGGCTCCAACCAGGTAGCAGCAGGTACCACCTGGACTCAGCCTAGAGAAGACCTGCCCGATGTTCTCTAGGCTGTGGGAAATTGTAGTCATAAAGTGTGCCTGAGCCGCAAGATAGAACTCACCATCCTCAGCCCAGGTGGTGATTGGAGGGGAGTGAGGACCACTACCCATCCTCCAAATGCCATATCTGACTTTTCTCCAGGAGCTAAAAGCTAACATCAGTGGCTGGAGGAAATATGCCTTTGGCACAGAGGTCTTCTAATTAAAAATAGGGGAGGGTCTTGAAGGTAGCTGAATGCAATTGGTGGAAACAAGTTTCAACAGCTTCTTTCTCCAAAATAGAAAAATCCAATGCCAGATTGGTTACAGGAAAAGCTGGAAAGAAAATATAGTACTCTACAAAGACAAGGTTTAGGTCATTGAGAGTTTTGCTCAAGTGCGACCCATGGTCTGGGTGAGACATCTTTTATTTACGTGGGACAGTAGCCTTGGACTTGGGTGAGACATTTGTTATTTATCAAGGGGACCGTATGTGGACAGTGACCTTGGACTCTACGTGTGCCATATTGGGATCATCATTGCCCAAATTAAAGCCACTGTTAAAAACTCCTTGTTCCTCCATTTTAAACATCTTTGCCGTGGCATTTATTTTACAACCGCAGAACACTGTTTGGAAAGTGTGACACCATTTCTATAGAAAGACTTCACTGAAAATTAAATTTCCAGCACACTATTTACCTAAGAAGCAGGAGTGCTGGTCTCCGATTGACTCTCTGTTCCATTGACCCCTCACCGTTGCTGTGTGCAAGTGTGGGAAGGATGGGTAGCTTGGGGAAAAGTCAAGCAGATCCCATCTCAGGTCTTGACATAGGGCCTATTTGTCTTTCCTCCTGCCAGTCAAGAAAGAGGAGGTGGTGATCCGAGCCGGGGAATACATGGGCCAGCTATTGGAACAGGCATCCCTGCACTTCTTTGTCACAGCTCGCATCAATGAGACCAACGATGTCCTAGCCAAGCAGAAGTCCACTGTGCTGACGATCCCTAAGGTCATCATCAAGGTTGGTCTTAGTGTCTCATCTCAAACAAAGGAGAAAGGCATCTAGTCTTTGTGTGTGTGTGTGAGTGTGTGTGTGTGTGTGTGTGCGCGCGAATGTCCTGCTCCAAAAAATAATAACAATGGTGTAAGGATCCTCCTGTTCTTTGAAAGAAGTAAACCACCCTATATATAGACATGTACACATAATACTCTTCTCTCCAGATTTAAATATATAGACATAGCTGTATATATAAATATAACCTATGGGTATAAACACACTTGTGGAGGAAGATGAAGATGTGTAATGGCAGCAGATACTTAGAACTTTCAAGGTCTCCAGAATAAAGTGGGTTCAACATGCCATAAGATAGATAAACTGCCTGCATCACTTGAGGCATAATCTTGTTCACTGAGGTGTAATTGCAGACATTAAGATGCAAAAATCAAAATGGACAGCTTGATGATAACTTGTGTATATGTGCATACCTTGCAACCACCAGCCAGATGAGGAAATAGAGAGCTTCCAACACCCCCAGAAAGTTCCCTCATGCCTTTTCCAGTCAATAACCCTCTTGTTCATCATCAAGATAACCACTTTTCTGACTCTAACCACTTTAGGCTCATTTTGCCTATTTGGTCAGTAATTTTAATGGTGCCTCTCCAATTTCCACCAGAAATGTATGTCCAAATGGCTCACAGGATTTGGCAGAGACAGGCTGAGAGTGGATGGGAGCCTTTGTGTTCCTACTTTTCAGGCCCACGGCTGTAGCTTCTGGTGGCATCTGAGACTGCATCCCTGACCTTCCAGCCCTGGAAGCAGGAACTTAGGCCTCCGGCAGGGACGCTGGAAAGTGACATCGTATGCCAGCCCTTCTCCAGGACTTAGAACCCTTCCCTAGTCTCTGGAGAACACTCTTCATAAAGTGATTAAGAGTGATTAGCACAGATCTTGCTAAGCTGCATTATTCTAAAGTGATAGATAAATCAAAGCTTCATAAAGTTCATCATATTTTGAGTGGTCTTACAGGTGGGTGGGATGAGGGTAGGCCTTGTTACTCATTAATCATTTGCCATGAGTCATTTGTAAAGCTAATCACCTGTGTAGCACTGAGAACAGCAGTTTTCCTTAGGTACCCACTGGATTTCAGACACTTATTAAAGCATGTTACATACATAGCTGTGTTTTCAATCCTCAGCAACCCCACGAGGTAGGGAGTGCAAGCATCACTTTACAGATGAGGAAAGATAAGTAACAGAGAGGTCACATAACTCAGCCAAGATCACACAGCCAACAAGTGGTGGAGCTGGGCCTCCAACGCCTGCCATCTGGCTGCAGAGGCAGGGCTGGAACCCAGTTCATTTCACTGTTTCTTATGGTCTAGTCCTGTGTGATGACCAAATGAGCCACCCAACCTCACAGCCAATGCAGTGCCCACTGAGGAACGGAATGCCAGGTCCTTCATTTCTAGAAAGGCCCACATCATCACATCTCTTTGGTTCTTTCACTTCTGTTACCACTCACAGACCTATCATGGCACTGTCTACCCAGGAAGCCTTAATGGACAGAATGAAAACGAGGATGCGCATGGTTTGCAGGCGGAATCAGAAGCAAATGCAAAACAGAGAAGTGGGGACTGTGGTTGCCCCAGAGGCACTGTCATCCCATAAGAATGTGAAGTCAACAGCATAAAGCACAGGATGCCCTGTCCAGGAAGGTTGCTCTTCCCTACTGGCTCTCCCTAGAGACACGGGCCAGCTGCCTGTGAGCCTCCTCTAGCTGCACGGTACAGGCAGCTCCTGCCATCCTCGAAGGGCAGTGGGGTAGGGTTCATTCGTGAGCTCAGTCCTGAACCTTCCACACCAGAGGCAAGGCCTATGTGCTTACTTAATTATGAAGCGATGGCCTGTCCCTGCAGAGATCTCAGGGGAGAGCCTTCCCAAGCTGTGAACGGCTCAAACCACAGCAGAAAATAGAATTTAATTGCACCACTGATAATAAACTGGATGTGTGAAAGAAACTGATAACTTTCATCTTTTAGGCATTATTAATTTGAAGAATTATTTGTTAGTTATCTTCTGGGTTTACTTAAAAAGCAGTTTAATTCCCCAAGGAAGAATCAGAAATACCTTATCCCACAAGTCAGCAGACCTAAGAGGAAGGGTGTATTTTAAATAGAGAGTTGTTTTGTTTTGTGTTTGTTTCAAGGAATCAAGGATGCAGTTAGTGGAGGAAACTTATTTAGAGGTGGGGCCCTTTAATGGGGACTCAAGTCCAGAGAGATGGAAATTCTGGCTTCTTTCCATGCCAAGATTGTTCAGAAAGATGGTACAAGGCATTGTCCTGTAAACTGTCCCTTAACCAATAACCTCACTAACTCCAAGGACAAACCAAATACAAACAGGGGAAGAGGTGTTCCTGGGTAAAGCCCCTCACACCAAAAAGCCACCAGGTGTCACGGAGCTGTGGGAGGCCCTGAGTCCAGAAACTCAGGTCAGTGGCCTGGGGATCTGGGGTACTGTTTCGCCTCCTAGAATGGAGAAAAGAGAAAAGGAGAAGAGAAGAGAGGAGAAAAGGAAGGGGGAGGAAAAAGAAGGGAGGATGGGGAGTGGAAGAAAAGAGGAGGGGTAGGAGAGAAGAGAAGGGGAGGAAATGGAGGGGAGAGGAGAGGGGAGAAAAGGAGGAGGGATAGAAGGTGGAGAGAAAAGGGGTGGGAGAGGAGAGAGGAGGGGGAAAATGGAGGGAAAGGGAGAAGAGGAAGGGGGATGGGAGGGGAAGAGGAGGGAGGGTAGGAGAAGAGAGAAGGGGAGGAAATGGAGGGAAGAGAGGAGGGGAGAAAGGGAAGAGAGGTAGGAAGGAGAAGAGGAGAGGAGGAGAAAGGAGGGTCAATGGAGAAGAGAGGAGAGGTGAGAACAGAAGGGAGGAGAAAAGGAGGGGGATGGGAAGGGGAAGAAGAAGGGGAGAAAGGAGGAGAGAGGAGGAGGAAGCTCTGAGAAAACACTAAGTTGAAAGGCCTCAGGGAGAAGACCCAGATAAATTTTACACACAGGTTTTGGAGAAGGCAGTGAAAACACAAAACCACAATGGCTCAGAGGTCCAGAACTACCTATGACATGTGTCATGTCCCCAGATTCTAGGCTGTGCTCAGGGATGCAGTTCCTGGAGGAAACTTATTTAGAGGTGGAGCCATTTGACAGGGCCTGGAGTCCAGAGAGATGGAAATTCTGTCTTCTGCTCATGTCAGGTTGGGGTGGGGGGAGGCCCAGCTGCCTGAGCCTCGACGTTTCTGCAGAGAACGTCCTAGGCACAAGGTGAAGCAAGACGAGGCAAAGAGAGAACATGACCTCCCCGCTCAACTCACAGGTGAGAGGAGGGAGTGAGACCAGCACCCAGAAATCACAGTGACAGAAGCTGTGGTTTAGTAAGCATAGCATTATTAAACACATCCCTCGTGTGGTATTATTTAATCCTCATCACCATCCTGCAGGGGTGGGAATGTTGCTATAATTCCTATTTTACAGATGAGAAAACTGAGAGGTCCAGAAAGGGTAGTGCCTTGTAGCATAGTGGTCAAAACGTAGGCTCTGGAACCAAGCTATCCTAGTTCAAGACCTGTTTTCTCAACATAGCTATGCAACCCTGGATGGCTCACTCAACCTCTCTTAGCTTCTATTTTCTCATCTGTAAGATGAAGGGAATGGTAACTCTCCTTCTAGCGTTTTTGTATTTAATGTGTCAATGAGTGTCTGATGCCCAAGTCACAGTGAACACCAAGTATATGTTGGTTGTTTCTATAATTGCCATTATTGTGCTCATAAGTAACCTGTCTAGGATCACATGCTTCCTGAGGAAGGAGCAACGCTTCTAACCCAGTCTTCCTGTCTTAGAAGTTTGTGCAGGTGGCCACTAGACTAGGTTGCCCTCACAATGGAACTTTCACAGAAAGCAGAAGATGGCAATTGCCTCCACAACGGGTTTTGTGTTCAAGGAAGAAGCGATCACACAAGCCTGAGTAAAGTATCACACGTGAAGGCTGTAGAACGATAGCTGATCCCCAATGAATGGATAACAGTTAACCAGTAGAAATGGATGGAGAGAACATTCCAGATACCAGAATAGAATACAGCATCAGCAAGGGCTGGGGGGAGGTAGACCGTGGCATGAGGAGGCCCAGGAAGCTTGTCTTGGCTGGAATGGAGGCTGGGAGCAGGAGACAAGTAAAGATAACCTGAGAGAGGCAGCTTGGTGCCATTGAGAGGGGAGGCTACAGTTTTTAGATTAGAGCTTTGTCATTGACTCTGTGGACAAAGAGGCTTCAGTGAAGATTCTGGAGTAGGAATGCAACATGACCGTCAGCTCTGCCATCAGAGCCTCATTTCTCCTTATTTTCTCTTCAAAGCCTTTGCCTATAGTGCTGTCTTCTTTAGGGCGCCCCTGGCTCAGCTTTGGAACTGTAGTGACCAGACAGCTAGTTTCCAGTTGTTCTTACATCATTCTCTTTACAGAACAAATCTAGGTCATCCTGGAAAATATTGGGCCCCCCTGTCTAAATCCAAGTCATTGTCAACCCAAGCGGGCTAGTGGCTATGTGTCCCTACATCCAATGAACCCAGTCTTGGATTTTATTTGTCTCTGGGGCAACAAAGATTGGGATTGGGCTAAATTGTGCTCCCAATCAACTATTCCCAGCACCCACCATGCATGAGTCAGAATGTGATCCCATTAAGGAAAAAGGCAGGAAGAGACAGTCATTAAACTTTAATGAGCACATGTCTCTTTCCCCATACTATCAAAATATTTGATGAGAAAATTATATTTCATTACCGTCAGATATAGACATTTTCTCAGCCTTTCCAGTGTTGATTGTTCTCTCTCTCTCTCTCTCTCTCTCTCTCATACACACTCACACACACACACACACACACACACACACAAACACACATACACGACGCACGCACGCACTCTCTCTCTCTCTCTCTCTAAATTTCAGTATCCTCTTTGCAAAGTAAATAACACTAACAATTATACTGCTCCTATTAATTACAATCTTACATAAAACACAGAGTTGTTATGGAGATTCACACCTATAGCAGTATTTGTGAGAATGCTGGTGAATGTTCCCTCCATCCTTCCCTAGTCCCTTCAATGCCTAGGAATTCAGTAGTCAGGCCCCGAGAGTTGCTTAGGGTAGCATGTGGACCACTGAGCTGCAGTGAATATAATTCTCATCTTGTGGCCTGAGATCTCTTGAGTCTCTGGTGAGCAGGTGTTGAGCATAGGCAGCATTCCCTGTGGTACCACAGGAAAAGGCCAGCCTTGAAGAGGCTGGAGTAAAGCTGGAGGGAGAGAGGAGATATATGTTCACCTGTTCTTCAGATGATCTCTGCTTAGTACCAACTCTTCTAAAACAGCCCATGAGCCGGCACTTCTGTGGTATTATCACATGAAGTAAGTCCTAAAGCCTTGGTAGAACATTATCAAACACCAGTAGAACGATCATACTTTTCTCATACAAACTAGAGGTAATTTTGCTAGGAAAAAATATAACCATTTTCTTTGTAATTGATTTTTTTAAAATTACAACTATGAGCAAACAGGTACCTCAAAGATTTTTTTTTAATTTAAACTTTTAAAATGTGAAAAATTGACTATTTCCAAGAGTTTTTAGTAACATATAATTTTTCCTTACATTTTTGTTTGTTAGCTAAAGAACTTATCAGTATGTATTCATCTCTTTGTTTAGTCACTCATGCAGTTACACATTCATTTATTGAACTCATTTGATATATAGTTATTTGGTGTCCATTCTGTAAATAAGCTGTAACAAATGCCAAGAGCTTCAAAAAAAAAAAATGATCCGGTTGAGAAAACTCCATCTTGAGGTCATTTTCATTGCCTTTTTCTTTGAAAAAGAAAGACTGCTGCTCTTTCCTTCCAACACTGGCCGACCTTGGTCAGCCCCAGGAGTGCAGTGGCTCTGTTTTAGTCCTGGGGTGCCCTCTTATAAGGACAGTGTGCACAGCACCAGGAAAACAGGCTAAATCTATATAAATCAGCTTCAACAAGCAGAATGTCTACTTGACCGGCACTGGCCTGTGGGATCACACAGGTTCCACGAGAAGTGTCACTGTCAAACCCCAGAGGAAGCAGAGATCTTTCTCTGGACAGTCCCACTCCAGGCCTGCCCTTACCCTGTCCTGTGCAGACCGTGCCCATCTGAGGGTGGAAGGAAGAAAGTCTAGCCCACTCGCCACCCAACAAGCCCTGCAGCCTAGCAGGAGACTTGCATCCACGACAAAAACAAGGACTCCTTTTCTACCTTGCACGGACACATGTGGCTCCAGCCCCATGACTAAATCTCTTCCAACTTGGGACACTAGCTTGTTTATTTTGTTTTATTTTTTTTAGAGTGACAAAAAATATTTTACCAAAATATAAGATTTACAGAAGCTTCCAGACAAGCCATACAAAATGGTCACAAGCTTTTTTTTGAAGGGGATTATTCTTAACAACCAATCTACTGTTTTGTTCTAACTGGACCTTTTCATAAGATGCCTGTGGTTTTTTTTTACTGAGGTTCACTCTAGAATTCGCTCCAGTTCCCCATCACTCACACCCCTGAAGCCCACCAGAGTGGGCAAGACTGGGAGGGTTCTGTGATAGGTGCTGGAACCCACCCCTCCCACATCCCAATTCCCATACTTTTATCCCAGAAGACAAATTAAAACTGGGGAGACCACTTGAGATGTCATGAGCACCACAAAGTACATGGCAGCGAATAAGTGAATTGTGAGACTGAACGACAGTTTGGTTTGCTCTGTAAATATCTCAAACTTTCCATCAAGGTAGAAAATGAAAACAGTTACATGTTCTAATTATCCCTGAACTCTGACCATTTTCCCTCCATCTCCAGCCTAGCACGTTCTCTCCCCAACCTCCCTGTGCTCTCTGGGGCTCCATCACAGCTCCTGTCACCAGGATCCGCCCCTGCTCTGCCTGCCCCCACTACCTCCAGGGAAGACCAGAGGACAGGGAGTAAAAGAAGGGCTTCTCTGCTTCTCTCCTATGTGGTTCTCTTCTGCCTGAGAAACCGAATCCACATTATTCCCATAGAGGACCTTATGGGTGAGGAGATTCTCCCTGGCAACATTTTCTCTCTTTAAACTTCAACTTCCATGAATGCTAGTATGTTTCAGATGCTCTGCTATACAATATTGCATTGGATCATGCCAGTAACTGCACAAGAAACTGAGACCCAGAGAGGTCAAGAGACTTGCCCAAGGACACATAGTGCAGCCTCTGGTCTTCAGCCCCTGAATCCAGCTCGTTTCCCCCTCAGCTTCACCAGAATAATATCACTGCATCCCGGCCACCACAGCTATGTCCCCGACACTGTTCCAGCCTATCTGTGAAGAAAATCAAAAGGAGACTCTAAGCAGGGCAAGGCTGTTGTGGGAGACTCTAAGCAGGGCAAGGCTGTTTACCCCGGGAAGGCAACTGACTCTCCACCCATTCATAGCTGTCGGTCAGCAAGGATCATGGTCATGGAATAAGACAGTAGGTATAGCCAGGAAGGAACATTCTTGACTATCTCTATGAACGAGACCTCCTCCTCTAAGGTGTGCGTTTCAGCTCTCCCTTCAGGACAGCTGTGGAACAACGTGCATTCTCATTTTGAGAATGAAAATGAGAAATTACTGGTTACTAGGGTACCTAAAGCAAAGTTTTCTGTATGTATTTATTTTTTGTTTTGTCTTAAAAAGAGACACACACACAAAGAAAAACCAACCCCATATACCTGTCATGTAATCCCAGTATGTTTAAACTATTGGTTATCTTTTTTTGTAAATGGTATCTCTATCATTTTAAAAATAGAAAATCCTAAATAGAAATTCTTATTATTGTCAAATAATATATAACAAGGGCTGGGCTCAGTGGCTCAGCCTGTAATCCCGCGCCTTTGGGAGGCCGAGGTGAGTGAATTGCCTGAGCCCGCAGGTTCGAGACCCACCTGGGCAGTGAGACCTCATCTCTACAATAAATCAAAAAATCAACTGGGCGTGGTAGTGCGCGCCTGTAATTCCAACTACTCGGAAGGCTGAGGCGGAAGGATGGCCGGAGCCCAGCAGGTCGAGGCTGCGGTGGCTGGGAGCGGCCACTGCACTCCAGTCTGGGCGACAGAGCGAGACTCCAACTCAAAATATATATATATATATTTAATAAGGCCCAAAACTACCTTGCCACATTTTACTCTGGCTTAGGAATCTAATTCTTTCTCCAAAATGTCAAAAAGAAAGATGAGTTACAGATATGTTTTCAAATTTAGTTGAAGGTCAACTTATAACCACTGTCCTCAAGTGATAGTTTAGTGATAACATAAAAAGATAATACTGCAAATGATTCTTTGGTGGATTTCAGAAAATAAAGAAGCTATTCCAGCAAAAAAGTTACATGTTTAACTCTTTTCTATCAGAGATCACATATATAGTTTTAAAGATAAATGTTTTACAATCAGAAAGACTTGGATTTACATTTGAGTTCTGCCAACTTCCTAGCTCTGTAATCATTTTATTTCTCCTCCAAGTTTCACTTTTACATCCATAAAATGAGGATAATAATAATGTCTGTCCCTAAGCTCAGAGGGCTGTAGGGAGGAGTAAATAAGGTAGAATAAGTAAAGTGATGAACAGAATGCTTGCATTAGAAGTAAACACTAACTAAATGTAAGTTTTTTAATATTACTTTTAATCACAGTCAGAGTAGGGTGTAGTCAAGCAATGACTCTGGCCCCCAATTGTGTGCATTCAAGTCTCACATACACTATTCACTATGTGAGCTTGAGCAAGTGACTTAATTTCTCTATGCCTCAGTTTCCTCATCTATAAAATGAACACTCATCATATCTACCTCATAGTGTTGTGAGGAGTAAGTGAGCTAATAGAACTTTCTATAGTTCTATGATGGGAACATTCTAAATCTGCACTGGCCAATATGGTAGCCAACTAGCAACTTTTGGCTATTGACCGAGACTAAGAATTTGATTGTTTTTTTTTTTTACATTTTATTTAATTTTAGTTGATTTTAATGTAAGTAGCCACAGGTGGCTAGTGGCTACAATATTGAAAAATACAGACTAAGAATACTGCCTGGCCATCCCAGAACCACTAGCATTAGTTAGTAAATGCCAATCTAAGTGTCAGCTAGAAACAGTCATAGTGCAGAGTTTACAAGTAAAATTGTTTATTACCAGCAGTGACCACAAGTCAAGGAGGACAAATCTCAGTTTCCAGTAATATCTGGAATGCATGATTGAAAGCACTTGAATAAGGGCTGTTAGGTGCACTGATAAATCATGTAAATCAAATTGCCTACTTAATTCACTCTTTCTCAAACTTTTTCCTTCATTCAGTTTTGGTTTTGAATGCACTTATGTACTTTGTAAAGCATATGTTCAGTGGGAGATATCTTGTGGTTTCCTAAAAAGCATTTTCTTCCAAAAAGTTTCTATGTGTGCGCGCACGCGTGTGTATGTGTGTGTGTGTGTGTGTGTAAATTTCCTGTTTACCAAAGAATCTGAGTAGCAGCTCATTATCATAAAATACTATAAAGGACAAGAAATCAGTGTGTCAATATTGGTAAGAGGTACTTAACTTGGAAAAGCATCGTATTACATATTTTAAATGGAATATTGAAAAAAAAAATCAGAGCCATCAAATACATGCCAAAGCATTTGGTAAAACCGAGTATGACATGTGCTTTATTCTTTTCTCTTCTCCAAAGTGAATACACATAGGAGTTTCTTCTTGATCTAACCTTCTCTAAATTGCCTGAAGACTTCCTTTATTTAAGGTTTTATGCGAGCAAAGAAAACAGAAATACAATTACGCAGATAATGGAATTATATCTACAGTAATAAAGGAAAGGAAGTTATACAGACTTCTAAAAGAATGAGATGCAAATGGACATTTCCTCCTAAAATAGTCATTGTTCTCAGCATAGTATGGAGCATCACTTAAATCAATGCAGAAGGTGAAAACATTATGTACAGACTCCGTTTTCCCCAAAAGAAGTGAGGAGGGGAAGATCCCTCCACTTAAATTTCCCAAACAGAAAACAGTGAACATTGAGAAGGTTTTTGTATTGAGTTTGGTTCGTGTGTCTAATAAGGCTCATTGTCACCTCAGTAATTAGGGGCAGGAAGCTTAAATTCTGGGTGCAGGAGACATATCAGAAAAAGGACACCGAGGCTTTGTTAATTGCAAAAGAAGCACACTACAACCAGACAAGGGTCCCCCCTCTTAACTCCACACCCTGCCCCAGCCTTCTCCCTGCTCCAGTATCTGGAAGGTCTGGGCAGCATTGATATACCCATGCCAGCAGGTAATTACAAGAGATAATATCTGGAAGCAAACTGATTGGGCATAACATGTGAAATTATCCAAGAAGGCTTACTCTCTTTGGGTCATATGAAATTCTGAGGCCTATCCATGAAGGCCCAAACACATGGGCCAGCCTTTCAAATACTAAATGCTCCCTGTCACCATTATCAGTGGTCTGGAAGGGTGTACTTTGTTTTCCACAATATAAGAATCCTCCTGTAGAGCTAGCCTACCTATGGAAAGCATTCTTAATCTGGGTTTCATAGACCCTAGAGAACCATGTATAGATACCCTGGATCCATAATGTAGCTCCTAAAAATTTGTGCCCATAGTGTATATATTCTGTTCTTGTCTCTGTGCATGTCTGTGTAGGGGAAGGTTCAGTAGCTACTATGAGACTTATTTTTTAAGTGGCTTGTGCCTGTCCTTATAATAGCATGCCATAATAATAATAAATAATATATAACAACATATAATATATAATATATAACATGTAATATATAATAATAACACCTGGAGAAGGCAGGTGGCTCCAAAATGCTTTCTCCAGAGTTAGAGTGACCATTGCAAACACTTTTGTTAGTAATGTCTTTGTAGCAGCTCCAGCTTCTCCAATTTAGAGAGCTTTTTGTAACTGTTATTTTTATCATGCATTTTTTTTAATCGAAAGGTTTTTGAAAACTTTTTATGGCAGGAAAAAATATTTTGGACACACTTGAGAATTAAAGCAAAGGCACCATGTAGTCTAATACACTTCTGTACCTCCAATATCTAAATTTATCACATCAGGACATCTGGGAAGAAAGTGAAAAATTCAGTCTGACTCTACATATTTTGTTCCAGTGGTTTTCAACTAGGGGAGGGAGGGAGCAATTTTGCTTCCCAAGGTGTGCTTGGTTGTGTTGACTGGGGCCAGGGGTTGCTCCTGACATGCAGTGGGGAGAGACCATGGATGTTGCTAAATATCTTCCACTGTGCACAACAGTCCCACAACATAGATCCAGGGAGTCTAAAATGGCAGTAGTGCTGAGGCTGAGAAACCCTGGTCTAGACCATGACTATTGACTTGGCCATAGCCTTCAAACCGGTCTAACCCATCCACACCCCATGTGCCAACAGACATAAAAGTAACTGCTGGTTCATGTTCCAGTTTGCCTGTTATTTAACAAGTTTCCTCCCCATTGGGCCTTATTGATTCTCAGTCTTGTCACTGTGGCTTCAAATCCAACAGTGCTCCCACCAATTTGAAAATCTCCCTTACTTCCCAACTGGCATTTTGGACCTCAATACAAAATGTTTTTGGATGTTTTGTTATTGCTGAGTTGTTGGCTTCTTCAGCTCTTCTGGCCTCAGAATCCAGGACTCCATCTTAAGAGTCCAGGCTCTCTCATTAGATAGTCTTGAACTTGAGTCCCAGCCCAGTTGTTTAGTAGCTTCAAGTCCTCATACAAGTTATGTGTTTCCCTGAACCACAGTTTTCTCTTTCATAAAATGAAAGGCCTGGCACCAAGGGTCCTGCCCCAGAAAACTTTCTTCTTTCTAAGGGAAATACTATTAATATAGTATTGTCTTGTTCCCAGGTTTCTTAGTGCTGACACAACTGCAGCCCTAGTGTTGTGAGGCTTATGTGAGAATGTACGTGAACTGTGGTTGTCAACTGAGACTGGTCCCTAGAAATCAACAGGGGTGTTTCAAATAAATAAATCAAAGGCTCCACCACCTGGGATTGTAATTTAGTTGTTTGGAATGGGTCTAAATCGCTGGAGTTTTAAAGTTTTCCTGGTGATTCTATTGTGCACACCAGATTGAAGACTGCTGGTTAAAGCACTAGACTCCCTGCCTGGCACACAATCCATGCCCTCTAAGATGGTTGTCACCTGCTGTCATCACTATCATGATCATTATCTACCTCACTCCTAATTGCCCTAAATGCAGTTCTCACCCCCTGCCCCCAGGAGATGGGGATTTGAATGTAACAAACTTGGGAAATTGGCTGAAAGTTTCATTTTTCCTACAGACTTAAAAAAATCTCAGGCCGGGCTCAGTGGCTCAGCCTGTAATCCCAGCACTTTGGGAGGCCAAAGCGAGTGGATTGCCTAAGCTCACGGGTTTGAGACCAGCCTGGGAAACTTGGCAAGACCTCGTCTCTACAATAAATCAACAATTAACCGGGTGTTGTAGTGCACACCTGTAGTTCCAGCTTCTTGGAGGGCTGAGGTGGACCATCTGAGCCCAGCAGGTCGACACTGGGGTGACTGTGAGTGTGCCGCTGTACTCCAGCCTGGGCGACAGAGTGAGACTCCAATTCAAAAAAAAAAAAATCTCATAGAAAAAAAGTCAAAAATCATGGTATGATAAAAGCTATAAGATGTTATTCTTTTTATTGATATATAATAATTATACATATTTATAGGGTATTTGTGATATTTTGATACATGCCTACAATGCATAATGATCAAATCAGGAAGATTTTATTCTTGGCTCTAGAGTCAGTAAGAAGGCTCCTCTTCTCAGGGCAATATTCTTCCTCTTTACCTTCATCATAAGAAAGGCTCATGTTCATGTGTGGCTAAAGAAACAAGGTATAAATATGGCTGGGTTGTCATATAGAAAACTCAACAGTAAATTCCAACAGTAAATTTTTGAGTCATCAACTTAATATAACAAATATTTAATGGACACTGGCTAGGTATTGAAGGTAATATAGAGTGTATAAAATATAGAGTGTATAAAGCACCCGTACTTAGATCATTGCTCCTCTAAAAACAAACCTGAGCTATAACGTGTTGAACTTTTTCCATGCGCCTTGCAATGTGTTCACTGTTTTATGTGCTTTATCTCATTGCAATCCTTTCTCATGAGGGAAGAACTATTATTTTTATCTTGTTTCTAAGTTACTTAGAGCTTATACAGATCTGTGCGTTTGGCATACATAGCCCTTAAACAAACAAGCAAATCTTTTAGCTACCTGGTCATTTTCCAGTACATTGTGTTTGTGTTGGGAAAACATATAGTTCCGAGTCTGTGGTACATAGTAAACACTACATAAATTATAAAAATTTTAATAATAATAATAGTCATAATAGCATTCTACATGGATTACCCCATACAAACATCAGTTCATTTGAGAGAAAAAGAAACTGAGGCTCAGAAGGTTTGTGTAAGTCACCAAGGCCCCACTGCTATTGAGTGTTGAAGCTGGCATTGAGCTCTGACCATTTCCTATGATGCTTTTACAAATACCTGATACTCCTGAGAGTCGTTATAGATCAACTCACCAGCAAACAGTCCTATAACCTCCCAGACTCAGATATGGCTGCAGATCAAAAATCTCTTTTCCCTATTTTAGTGACCAGCTTCTTCTTCATGTTTAACAGTAAGAACTCTCTCCTTGTCCATATTGCTTTCTAATGTGGCTGAAAGTAAGAAGACACAAGCCCCCTGGAACATTTTCTACCACTTAAACTCAAAAATTCCCTATGTCCTGGCAGAAAATTTGAGCTCTATCCAGAACCAGAGTTCACTTGGCCACCCTCACCACAAAATCTGTTGCTGTACCAAATGCACGTCTACCTCCTGCCGAAGAGAACAGCCAGTGGCCATGGCTACTGACTTGAGTTCTAATTAGGTTGGTTTTATAATGAGGAAAAGAGTGCAATTCTAATTAGTAATTTCCCATGATTTTCTCAATAGGTATCCCCCAGTCAAAGCAATAAGCTATCTTTGTCACACGGGTTCCATTGCCAAAAAAATAACCATACTGTTAAACTTTAGCAAAAGGGAAGATAGCTAAGGAAACAAGAGAATAGAAAGAGTTTTTGCTTGCTGTTAATAAACCACTTTCTCCCTCTATTTGTTTCTTAGGTCCGTGGCGCTCAGATAGTTGGTTCTGACATGGTTGTGACTGTTGAGTTCACCAATCCTTTAAAAGAAACTCTGCAAAATGTCTGGATATACCTGGATGGTCCTGGAATAACAAGACCAAAGAGGAAGATGTTCCGGTGAGCCCTGAGTAGTTGAGGAATGTGGGTAGACAGCACAGGGCTGCGGGAAGATCTATCTCTGTCTATCTATCTGTCTACCTCTCTCTCTCTCTCTCTCTCTCTCTCTCTCTCTCTCTCTGTGTGTGTGTGTGTGTGTGTGTGTGTGTGTCTTTTCCAAACTTATATCCACTCCCAAAGAAAATGTCTAAGAACCTGCCACCTCCTTATTGACCATTTCTGTGGGTCATGAAATAAAAATAGTACTGGTTTTACCAGCACTTTCTTCATTTAAGCCTTAAAACCACCCTAATAAGGTACTATAATTATCTCCCTTGTAAGTGAAGAATGTGAGAATTTGAGAGATTGACTGGTTGACCCTCAACTTACACAGTTTAGAAGAATACCAAGATTCAGATGCCAGGTGGATAATTTCAGAACCCAAGTTCAAAACATTTTTCCACACTACCTATTCATGTGTCGATTCTACTAATCTTTATAGAATTTTTCCCATGAGTTATAGATTAAGTTAAAGAAGGTACTTTGCATGAATCCTTCCTTTCCAACCCCACCTCACAGATTTTACCAACTTATTTTACCAACTTCTATCACTGTTACAACTGTGGTTTTTGTTTTAGTCTTTTTTTTTTTTTTTTTTTTTGGAGAGCCTGAAGCACTCTAGACTTGGCTCCACATTTGGAGGACCAAAGACTACTCCAGGCTTTATAATAATATGAATGGAACGCAGCCTCTTCCACACAAAATGTCATCAAAGTGTGCCTGAGAAGTCTCAGTTCTGTGACTTCTATTGACAAAGAGTGTCTCCTAACAAGACAAGCCATTTCATGATCAGGTAGCTCTAATGGTAAGAAAGCACACTTTTCTATCTTTTGAGCCTACCAGTGCTCCTAATTCTGCCATCTGAACTGACACAAAATAAGGCTCATCTCTCTTTTATCTGATGACTTACAAATGTTTGCAAATAGCTCTCTCATCTTCCTCAAGTCTTCTCTACTTGGGACCAATATCTGCCCTGACTTAATCTCTCTCACCTCTAATGTGGTTTCATCTCCCTCTCTCTCCCACACATTCCAATTTGTCACTACTCCCCTTAAAGTGTGACACCTAGAATGGATCCCAATCTTTGAGGTTTATTACTTTCATTTCTTCCACAAATAAGTCCCTGTCAGCATCAATCAATCTAGCACATTTCCTGGAGGGTGACCTTCTAAAGCATAGAGAGGGAGGTGGAGGACTTTGGAGATTGCCTTATGACCAAATTTGTTAGGAATTTTTCCATTTCCCTTTATGGAAGTTATTCCATCGTGGAATCTGCGGGACAAGCACAAGGCCTCACTTACCCCCTCTGGGGCACATTGACTGCCTGCAAAGGGCTCTCTGCATTTCTTTCAAGTTACAGTCCTCACAGCTTCTTCATGCCATCATGTAAGGGATGCCTTACTGCGGATGCAATCAAAAACAAAGAAAATAATTTGAGTGGTTTTGAAAAAAAGCAAGCACAAAACATAATAACTGTCCTTTGCTAATAGAAAGTTGCAGGAATACAAGAATTAAATTAGTAATCAAACCTTGCTACAGGGAGAGGTCAGCAACGATAGCCCTGCTTTCGTCAGAGACGACAGTCTTGCTCACCCGTTCTCTCACCTTCCCACTCAAATCAGATGCAAGAATCACTCAGGCAAAATGAAACACGTCTTCTCTTCCAAACAGGCCGCTGCTGTATCCAATTTTTCCTTCTCGAACAGTAACCCCACGTCTGAATGTACTGGAACCTTCCACTACCTTTACACCTTGGTTGATCCCAGAATCCCACCTTGATCAAGATCAATGCATGGAAAGGGACACTCTGTGTCTTAAACAAAAGATGAATTCTAACACAGTGCAATGACACACCATTTAGGAGGCATAGGGCTCAAGGTAGTTTAAGTTTCCAAATGCTAGGCCAGGCGCAGTGGTTCAAGCCACTTTGGAAGGCCAAGGCGAGAGGATTGCCTGAACCCACAGGTTCAAGATAAGCCATGGTGAGACCTCTTCTCCACAATAAATCAAAAAATTAGCCAGGCGTGGTAGCGTGCCCTGTAGTTCTGGCTACTTGGAAGGCTGAGGTGGAAGAATTGCCTGAGCCCAGCAAGTCAAGGCTGCGGTGACCAGGAGCATGCCACTGCACTCTAGCCTGGGTGACAGAGTGAGACTTGAACTCAAAAAAAAAAAAAAAAGTTTCCAGATGCTTTGCTTATTGTTGATATCTGACACTGGGGTAGTGGAAAGTAGGGTGAATTTCGGAAAGGATGGGCAAAGCCAGTCCCTACTCACACACAAGGCAGATGTCCTACCCACTCACTGGCTCAA
The DNA here is from genome assembly GCF_000164805.1 of Carlito syrichta. NCBI lineage: Eukaryota > Metazoa > Chordata > Mammalia > Primates > Tarsiidae > Carlito > Carlito syrichta. The sequence goes on along the minus strand of NW_007257520.1, from coordinate 9,930 downwards.
GGTACTCTTAGTAGAGTGAGAGCAGATCTAGGAATACCAGATTCGTGTAACAATGTAGACCCCTAGAAAGTACACTTCCATGGAACCAAAAATCCTTTACAAGGCTGTATTTCTTTTTAGAATACAGATCTCAAGTTGTCAGGGAATCACCATCCCTACTCATTAATCCACACCCCTACCTGGTCTACCAAAGGCAAGGGAGTCTCCAACCCAAGGCAGAGGGCCTAGAAGAAAGGAGCTGGTAAGCAGAATTGGAAGCAGTAACAAAGAAGGTGATATCTCACTTCCCACTCAGGGTGTGAGCCAGCTCTGTTCCAAGACAGTTTACCATCCTGCTTGCCCCTCACTGAATCCTATCTCAGATGCTCAGATGTTCCATTACCACAGACTCTTTGTTTTTAAGTTGATGTACTTGATGCTTCCAGAGCATCAAGTAATTCGTCTTTCAGATTCATTTTTCTCTTTAAAAAATGATTAGGTTTAGTGAGTTATTTCAAGAGAAAATTTTCCCCACTTTGTGATTTGAGTTTAAAATGTAAGTTTCTCAAGTAGGACAGAAGCTGAGAGTCAACACACAGAGGACAAACCATGGGTAGTTGCAGTTTATTGCAATAATAATCCCATTTGCCTGTGTGCATTCAAGATGATAAATGGTCGGTACATCCTGATGGCTCAGCACATTACTGAGAATCATTTATCACAGCATCCATCCCCAGGAAATAGGATTATTTCAACATTACTCCACTTACCAAAAAAGGCAAATGATATTTTTCTCTCTTTCTATTATGAAGTTATCTGTGGATAAAATAACATGCATATGTATCTTTGTGTATGAGTATTTTCACATGTACATATAATTATGTGGGAGGTTTCATGAGGAAGGGAGAGTGGTGAGGTAAAGGTCAAGACTTAGTTTCTGTTTGAGGTTGTTACCTACATTCCATCGTCCCAGGTCAGATCCTTAAGCAGGACAATGGATTCACAAGGTGCTTCTGGTGGATCTCGTGGGGGAAACAAGGGGAGAGAAAGTGAATGGATACCTGTAAAACTAGCACAGCTCTTGAGAAATAAATTATCCTAAACCTACATTCATATTGAATTGGTCAATGTAAATTAAGGACAGAGCATTATCTTTCTGCATATAGGCAGGAGAAACTTTCTTAAATTATTTTGCAAAGGGTTCAGGCAGAGAAAACCTCAAAAATGGTGGTAATAATGATAATGATAAGAAGAAGAACATATTTCTAACACGTTTTTGGCTCGTGCCATGGTTCTAGCTGGAATGCAAAATAACTCATCCTACTTTCTCCTCACCCTGTTCAATATTCCACAGTGTCCACCTTTTACAACTGAGGAAACAATGATGAGGCAATGTCTTTCAAACCTTGACTCATACAATCTAGTCACTAGATTTGAAGAAATACTCACGTATATAGGTTATGTATGTGTGCTTTTTTAAAACATAATTTGTCTTTTATATAGCTGATTAAAATAATTTATATAGCCACATTTTTAAAGAACCAAATTTTAAAAAGCATTAGCAAATGTCAAATTAATTTAGACATTTTAGAAGATCAGTGTCAAAGTCGATGCCTGGAACAGCTTCATAGAGAGAGCTCCCCAAGGTCATAGATGCCTTTTCCAATTCACCAGCCACAGATATGTTGGAGAAAGGGATTTATTATGTAGCATCTGAATTTCTACGATTTGGGCCTTTTCCTTTTTTATCCCCAAACACATACACCCACAGCCAGCTGAAATGCACATTGTTTTACTGACAATTGAGGAAATCTTGAGGTTCAACCTTTACACAGAACAGGTCCTATGCAGGTATATGGCCCCATATCTCCCCCTTCACTTTAGCTCTGTTTGAAATGATGCTGCATGGCCCCAGGCCCCCAAGGGTAAATGGGGACTCAGGTAGCTGAAGCTCTTGAGACCCTCTTGATTTTCTTTGGCAGTTCGCTTCCTTCCAACATGTCTCCAGTCCAAAACTCAACATCACTTTCAGCTCCTGTGCCCTCAGGTCCCTCCATGGTGTCTAGTAGAAGTATCTTACCCCAGGCCCAGAGCAATCTCCCAGGAGTCTATGGAACTAGCCACAGAATTTCTTTGCACAACACATTACTCTTTCTGAACACAAGCTCTCTCTTCAGACCCCCTGAAGTATTTCTGTTCTTGAAGTTCCATCATCCTTTTCTCCTTGAAGTTCCATCATCCAGTTGCTCCCATTGACTCAGCTTCCTTCCTCAGCTCCCTTGTCATGGGTGCTGACGTGAATGGTGGAATTCTTGTCTGACCTGGTCTTTTATTTATGTATTTTTTTGAGTGGAGATCTCACTCTGTTTCCTAGGTAGAGCACAATGGTATGATCACAGCTCACCACAGCCTCAACCTCCCGGGCTCATATGATCCCTTTGCCTCAGCCTTCTGAGTAGCTGGGACAGCAGGCACATGCCAAAATGCATGACTAATTTTTTGTACTTTTTATAGAGAGGGGTCTCACTATGTTGCCTAGGCTGGTCTCGAACTTCTGGGCTCAAGCAATCCACCTGCCTCAGCCTCCCAAAATGCTGAGAATACAGATGTGAGCCACTATGCCTGACCTCTTTTCCTCCTCAGTTCTTATCTATACCTTTTCATTCAACCTGAATATGGTCCCTCCAAGGGAGAACTGAGACCCCCTGGTCTCTTGTGCACTCAGACAAGCATTCATTGAAACTTAGCCACACTTTGTGGTACAGATCCTAGCCATCCTCCAAGTCCACATACCACTGGGAGAAAAGAGTTAGGCACAAAATTCAGCCTACTCATTAATATCATAAACATTGCTTTGGACTTGAGTTAGCAGATTTGCTTGTCTATTGACTAAACCAGCCACACTGGTAATGTTCCCTTCACTTTCTACTCTGCCTAAAAGTTGGATATCGGCCAAGGATCGCTTTTGCCTAAAAGTCACTATAACCTGCTGATTTGATAAAATTTTCTCTCATGATAAATTCATCTGATGAGGGTTGGAGAAGAAGGAACAGCTGAGGCACTCCTTTGTCATCCCGTGAACAAACAAAAACTGGCAGGATGAAATGGTAGCAGCTAATAATTTATGAATGTTCATTACATCCCTCACTCGGTTCCAGGTTCTTTGCTTGGGTTGTTTAATTCTCACAGCAGTTCTATAGGGTAAGTGCTACATAATTCCCATTGTAGAGAGAAGAAAACAGAGGCTTAGTGAAGGACAATAAATTGCCTAAGATTATACAATTAATAAGTGGGAGAGTCATGTTTTGAGCCCAAGTGCCTTGACTCCAGAGTCCATGGAGCTTATAGCCAGTAGTCAATATTTGTCTATATAGACACCGATCATTGCACATTATTTAGAGAGAAAAATCTGACTTTTTAAAATGGATACATTCATTCCAATTTGCTTTTCTCTCTATAGCTCCATCTGACAGGCAGATATAGTCATTAAATAAACTCCACAGTGTTCATTATGGAACCATGCTCAAAACATACTATAAACAAGATCTTCAGTGCATATATGTGTAACAGCATCTCCATTTTCATAATTTCTGAGCACCCCAAACTGCTAAGTATTTATAGAGATTTTAGGTCCCTGAATCTATTAGCATTCAAATTCAGTATGCACCAGCTTTAGTGACCATAAAATAACTGAAAATTAGATGAGCTTACATCTATCTGAACAAGTCATATTGAGCAAGTTGTGCTACATTGTACAAAAGTATGTGGTGCAGATTGTGCTGTGTCATCTCTAAGAGGAAGCAGTCAATACTTTTGCTATGTGGCAAGTCTTTTTACCATCCTTCGTTTTACTTTCTGATGTTCAGGTTTTCGTGAAATTCAGAATAGTAACTACTCTACTTTCCTAGCAGGAATCTAGAACAAATATGCAGCTGGTTCTTATTCCAGCATATCCATTACCTGAGCCATTAGGTGCCATTAGGTTGTGCGACCTGGAAGATTGTGTAGGCGGAGGGTGTCGTGGCTGCAATGGCCGTGAGGGTGCCTCTGCACTCCAGTCTGGGTGACAGAGTGAGACGCCAACTCAAAAAAAAAAAAGAAAAAGAAAAGGTGACTTCAGATTTTTAACCCTCGTTTTTCTTTGTAATTATAAAATGTGTTGAATAGTATCTACTTCAAAAAACTGTCAAATTTAAGAAATCTGAATATAATCTTCTCCCAAGACTTACAGGGGAGGATATGTGTGAAGCACCCTAGAGAAGCCTAAATCTTCCCAACCATAATTGACTTCAATCACCACTGGAGTAGGCTTGTTTATGATCCTTAGGAAGACCTCAGGGCATAGACTGGGAGAAAGAAGAGAACATTAGAACCATTAATGGCTATGTCATTATAGATTAGGGCACTGGCAACAAAGAAGCAGAAAGTAGAATGGGTGGAGGGACCCAATTTGGTGGTTGAAATAAGATTTTGAACTATAAAACATGAAGATATTCATAGTTAGATGGCATCAGGAAAGGTTATGTTCCAGATGGTGGGTTGGGAACAAAGTCTATAGGGAAACAGCAATAACTAAATAGAGTGCCGGGTGATTTGGATAGGACTCTAATCCCAGGAACTACAGAGGCAAAAAATGAGCTGAGGCAAAAGATCAGTCACATAGATATGGCTACTGTGGAGGGCCTGGGGACAAACTAGAGTTCCATTGACCAATGGCTCAGCTCAGCTCCTGAAGGAGACTGGGAGACTGGCAGATGCATCCAAGTGGAAGGAAACATGACCTAATGGGACTGTGGTGACAGGCTCTACAGAGGCTCATACAGGAGCTTCATTTGGGTTGTAACTTGCTGAGTCAGCCAATCCGGCCCTTCGGTCCTCTAAGCACCATTCGTGAAAGAAAGAGAGTACGTGACCTAGCAAGGGTTCTCATTGCTTTCTGATCAGGGTGGGAAGCTGGATTTGCCAACCTCTCCTCTCTTTTCCATTCTTTCAGTGAAATACCGCCCAACGCCACTGTGCAGTGGGAAGAAGTTTGTCAGCCTTGGGTCTCTGGACCACGGAAGCTGATAGCCAGCATGACCAGTGACTCCCTGAGACATGTGTACGGCGAGCTGGACTTGCAGATCCAAAGACAATCTTCCATGTAAATCACACAGAAGGCTAAATGGATCTAGGCACTTAGCCTCTTGCAGTCTTAGCTAAGGAAATTCTAATGCAAAAATAGTCAGCTCTTGCTTTAATTTAGACATGAAGACCCAGACAGGACTGGAGAGCACCCTAGAGTGGGGATGCCACATATTTCAAAGACACACTTTTCAAAACCCTGGCTATTCAGTTTTGGAAGTTGGTTTTTAATTGCTCCACCTTCCAGAGGATGCTGAGCATTAGCTTTAATTAAGCTCTAATTGATCTCTCATAGCTCATAAGAGTCAAAACCATCATCCATCATCACAAATGGCTGCAGCTCCAAATATCAGAGGGCTTGCCTTAGTAGGGGGATTTGCTCAATACCTGGCCTCATTTAAAACAACTTCTGATTTCCCACTCAGTGTTTTAGGGGCAGCATACTCCCTAAAAAGGAGGGAGATACAGGATTTGAGGCCTAGAATTCTATTCCCCTTTCTTGGAATCAGGTTTTACCCTCTATGTCAGAATATTTTTCCCAGGACTGGAGCACAACATCATTTTTCTTCTTGGCAAAGCCAGGGAAAGGTCTTTCATCTTGCACCTGCAGCCAAGCGACTGCCTGCCAAATTTCACAGATTTACCTTGTGAAAAGATGTGGCCTCATATTAACAAATTTCATTTGTGGGAAACTTAATCACCTATGAGGCGATAAGAAAGCAGGTGCAATACTCAGATCTATTAAATAATGTCGTTTTACAGTACATTCTATAGAAGGTGTCACACTGTGACCTGATCAGCAAGAACCAATATCCTCTACTTTAACCCTTTCTAGGGTGCAGTACTAGAAAGTAAAGAGGTTGATTTATAACTGAAATATTGAAGAATTTATCTCCTATTTAGTATTTATACTTCACCTGTCTCTCCGGGATCATCTTCTATGCAAAATGATGCGGGCCCAGACCCTTTTACAAAGGTAGACTAAGCCCAACAAGCTAGAGAAGCTGGTAGCTTTAGGGACCAGGCATGTGGAAGGACAGTGATCACTGATTCTCGCTTGTCCCCTTTACATCACCCATGATGAGACCTCAGCCTGGCACTCAGGTGCTGACAGGTAATACGGACTCAGCCTTGCAAATTGCCATTGTTAGTTCTGATTCAACAGCAGAGGACACTGACGTCCTTTGTATTATGCTCCAAGGCTTCAATGGACAAGATCACCTGATATTTATTTGCAAGGCTGATTTGTAGTAGAAATTTTCCTTGGATATGCCTAGGTCAGTAAACTGATTCTTCCCAAAACATGAACAGTGGGAAGGATGCTGAGGCTGGGTGGGGGTGGGGAACCAAAAATGGAATGTTCTGGTTCTACATTTCTAAGCCTTGAAGACTCTTCCTGAGCCTTCAGCACTAACCTATGAGGAGGGTTATCTGGACCCCTCTATAGATACGTTGCACATTAAGTCCATTAAGATATCTCTCAAGCCTTTCAATACCCAATTTTAAAGTGAAATGCATATTGCTTCATGGTTCAACTGGCTTAACTTAGTAAATCTTATTCATTAGAATGTAATAGAAGCTTAAAATAAAGTTAATCTGATTATGTTTGCATCTGCACAGAAGTGAACATTTTAAATTTTCCATTCTAATTTTCAACACACTACCAACCACAACTGCTTGCAAAATCACCCTCCCTCCACAGTATACAGCCCACCCTGGATAGGAAGACAAGCATTTGTCCTTTAAAGAAAATGACTCTAACAGGTGTAAACATCACAATTAGCTTTCTTTACCTCTCCCTCTCTATGTTTTCATTAACCACATTCATGGAAGGAGAAAGTTGCATACATGTATTTAGTTAAAAAACAAAAACAAAACAGCTTCCAGAAACCACAAAATCTCTGTAGATAATTTATTGCGAACAATTTCATGAATCATTATGATGAATCAGTGGATAGCCAACTTGGAAACTTACCATAATGAACACCTATTATGGTCTTAGAAAAGGGATGGAAAATATATGACAAATATGTGAAGGAGATCTTTTATTCATGACATGACAGACATCATTGAACAATTGCAATCCAGATAGGGCCTCAGAATCCTTCTGAACTCCTGGTTGCAGCTACAAACTGAAGTTGGCACTCAGTATGAAACCCATTTGTGATGCCTACTTTTGAGCCAGCCCATCTCCTTTGACAGCTGGGATTCCACACTATGTAATAATGCTGTGGCCCTACAAACTATATCTTAGCAATGGTAACAAACAATACAGTCTCAGATAGCAGCAGAGACTGTGAGCTCCAGTTTCTGCCTGTGCTACTCTTCAATGCTTTAAACAAATCCTTATTTGTGTCTAGAACTTCAGTGACAAAAGAGGGGTAATAATATTTATGTTTTCACAAAATTCTCCTAGGGGACATATCAAACAAACCTTAATAACAGAAACACACACCAGATAAATAGATGTATTGCTTTTTTCAAACAATTTCATCTCATTAACCTTTGTGAAAGAGGTAAATGTGATTATTTCCAACCTCTTAATGAAAAGCCTAATGAAGCCTAGAGAGCCATGCATCATGGCAAGTCAAACTAGGGGTAAGAGTGGGCAGTGAAAACAACTCTAGTTTCACAATAGCCACTTGCTGTGCACTCTCTAAACCTCTTGTCCGCTCCACGTTTTAAGAATGCTGACTAAGACCAACTTCAAGACTCTTTGAAGATCTGTAGTATAATGACAAATAAAAATATGAACAAATTTATACTAGGAGTGCAGAGGGAAATGGGGTTTGTGCTAGACTCATTAACAATCAAGTCACAAAATCCCAGGTGGAAGGTCATTGTTTATAAACCACCACCTAATGTTATTACAAAGTTAATAGTCAGCCAACCCAACCATTCACGCACTCATCTTTTCGCCCATCCAGTCATCCTCTGCCATCCAGCCAACCATCCAACCTTTCAACCATCTATTCATCCTTTTATCCAACCACCCATCCATGCACGCATCAGGCATCGCTCTAGAGCATAGGAATTCAAAGATGGAAATTCCATGATCCCTGCCCAGAAAGAGTTAATTAAAAAAAAACAGAGAATCGGATATACAACAGATAAGGTACAACAGGTAGGAATAAGAATTGAGGTATGCCCAGGGTATCGCGGAAATAAAGATTTTTAAAAAGAGGAAAAAATTAGATTTTAATCTTGCAAAAAGAATAGGAAGTAAATTGGAGACTATTTAACAGAGATGAGTTCATGTAACAATCCAGAGAGAAGAACGCAAATTAGGTTCCTAATGAGCTTGGTACAGAGAGCTGCTGAGTACCCAGAGAGGCAGGGTCAGAAATGCAGGTATGGATCAGAGTTGGAGCACTTCCCAGAATGAGAATTTGCCCCTTCTGGAATGTATTGTGGAGTGGAGCTAATAGAGGCTGCTAGCAACAAACTGGATACAAAACTAAAAGCTATGAGTGGGTCAAAGAGTGAACAAAGGGTGGAGAACAGAAGATAGTATGCCTAACTCAGATCAGTAAGGAAGGTGTCAGATTGGAATTGTGGCCACCGTTGGGTTCAGGAATGGGAAATGAGACATGCCAGAGCCCAAGCAGATAAAGAAAGGTTGTATGTGGGTGACTGACCAGGTCCAAGCTAATAGATAAAAGTGTGTACAGACAAGTCCTAAAAGCTAAATTTTGGGCAGCCAAGTAATTAATATGGACAGGGACTGCTGAAGACTCGGCATCTTGCCCCTAAGATTGTGCTCCCTTGTGTTTTAAAGGCAAAGTTCTCCAACCAGTACCCAAAAGAACCAGCTACATCTGGAGTACCATGGAAATAAAGAAGAAAAGATGCCCATCTTAGAACAAGTTTGTCCTTCTGTTCTCAGACCTCCACTCATTCAGACTTAATTTTCCCTTCATAAGCACCTACCCTTCTATATAAGAATGGAAAAAACAGCATAACAGAACTTGTTAGTATGTCTGTAAGAATTCATATTATAAAAACAATCAGGTCGGCACGGAGGCGGCGCGTTTCCAGTGTATGAAAAGCTGAAGAGATGCTAATAAATTATCAACTGGCTAAAAGCTGCTTCAGAATTCTGTCTAGATATTCTTGAACCTCTGACTGGACTGTGTCCCACCTTCCATACTCCAGCTGATCCATCACTTAACCCTACCTATATTAGATAAACTGGCTTTTTATAGTTTGCCATCATATTGTCCTCACGGCTGATATTGAAGAAGCCTCTGCTCCCTTCCTAATCCCCTCCTCGAAGCTCTTAAAAATAAACAGATAGGAGACGAGGCAAGATGGGGACGGCATAGGTGAACTGGTGAGATTCTCTGAACGGACCAAGACTGCAAACTGCTGAATAGACAGACTGTAAAGCAGAGGGAAAAGTGAACAAAACCAGAAGACCCTCATAAGGAAGAACAGGTCATTGCAGAAGAGAAATAAAAGCAACCCCACCTTCCCTCAAAAACAGAATTGAAGAGGGGGAGGGAAAGGAGTAAAAGGAGAAAAATCTACAGAAATGAAGAAAAACCAAAAGAAGAGTATGGGTCTCTCCCAGACGCCTGGGAGAGCAGACACTGAGAAAATTGACTTTGGAATACAAACAATGAAAAGTCCCCAGAATGAAGGGTCTCAAAAATGCAAATGTAGATATCAAAACAATAATGGAGAGACTAAAAAGAATTGAGGAGACACAAGAAGAAACTAGGAAATGAGCTGATATCTGAGATAACAGTAATAAAGAATACTGTGAATGAAATAAATAACAAATTGATAAGCATGGAAAGCAGAATTACCCAAGCAGAAGAAAGA